>NW_015165320.1:161122-193537 GCF_001447785.1 Gekko japonicus
CTAACATAAGGAAATCACAACAGTTTTAGTACTGTTTTCCAATCAGTTATATTGTAGATGTGTTTATTAACACTTCATTGCAGGGATGTCACTTATTTTCTCCAGGTCCATATTCACTACAAGAGTTTCCTTCATTCACTTATGTTAGATTTATTTCAGGCACTTGTATCAATATTATTTGCTTCAGTGGTTTCAGTGGAAATCATTTCCATCTCCAATGGATGACACTTTCAGGGGGTATAAGGTGGGCTCTATGGCCTTATACCCTCCCCTCCTCAAACCCCGCCCTCCTAAGGCTCCATCCTCAAAATCTCCAGGTATTTCCCAACCCAGACCTGGCAACCCTAAAGAAGCATCATAGCCAGATTAGCATGAATCCTAACACAAAACAGGACACCGGCAGCAGGACAGCTTCAAATGCCATCTGAAAGAAAAACATGACAGTATCACCTTTGATAGCATTATCCTGCAGCTCTATTATGCCAAGAAATAATGGCTCCAACAGGGTCACCTAGTGAGTCCATGACAGAGTCAACACTGAAAATCAGGCCCCCAATTTAAGTCATTTCCATTGCCCACAACAGCTCTCCAGTTTTCACCTCTCTCCCTTTCCTTGCCTTCAAAAGTAAAGGGGCAAAAATAAAACAATTGTGTGCTTTTTTCTATAGCCTCCATCTTGTTGACAAAGGGTACAATGATCCCCAAACTCCAAAGGCCAGACACATTATTCTATAGTAGAAAAACCCCCGAGAGAGCATACTTACACTACAAATTTAAATACAGGTTGAATAGAATTTCCCCTTTCCTCAGGGAACTCTCGGCATCATGGCTCTGTTATGTTACACCCTCACAAAACTTAAGTTCCCAAGATACTTCTGTTATACTCGTAACCAAATTGTACAGGTTCATATTGTAGATGTGTCTTCAGTAAGGTTACCAGCTCTTGGTTGGAAAATACCTGGAGATTTGGGGGGGGTGGAGTCTGGGGAGGGCAGAGTTTGGGGTGGGAGGGACCTCAGTAGGGTACAATGCTATACAGCCCACCTTCCGAAGCAACCATTTTCTCCAGAGGAATTGATGTTGATTGTCTGGAGATCAACTGTAATAGCAGGCAATCTCCAGGCACCACCTGGAGGTTGGCAGCCCTAGCCTTCAGAGAATACTGTTCTTATGTGTGGTTAAAGGAAAGGAAAACTAAAGACGCTCCACTCTTCAGCAACTTCAGTCAGAAGATAAGAAGACACCTTTAGAGGGGAGGCTGTTCCAAGCTAAGCATTTGAGATCTTGATGCTGTAGGGTGTTTTTTTTTAAAAAAATTGAGATGGTAAAGAAAAGCATGTCTTGAAGGACCATAAAAGGATTAATTAAAGCTTTTATATCCAAGGGTGTGTATGGAACAATTAAGTGCTGATCCTTGCAGCCTTTCTCATTAGCATTAGGCGCCTTAAAATAACGTGCATCTCACTTGGCAGATTTTTCTCTGTTTGCCTTTTAAAAATAACATACTTCTTTGCCCCCAGGACCTGTAGAACTCCCTAATTTTTTTTTCCTGGCACAAGTGACCAACTTTGCTTAAGCAGCTCTTGCAAAAAACAAACAGGAATGGTTTGACGCAAACAACGGAAACATTAGCATTTTCTTCTCCTACCACAGCCATTTTGCACTTCTCATGTAGAATGCCAAGTTACCTTTTAAAAACTAATGCCCAGGGCATGGTTTTTTGTTTTATTTTAAAGCATTCTGTCAAATGGTATTATTATGGCATTCCTCTCACCTTGACACTTGTCTTCCACTCCAAGATTAGCCAGCTGTCAAAAAGGTTTTCAACGTCTTTTTTTATAGGACTTACCTCTGCCCAGGCTTGGCTCACAAAAGTGGGAACGTGTTGTGACTGGCTTTAGGCCACCTTGCTGAAGCCAACAGGTTTCTTGTCTTGTGCCATCTTTGGCACTTCACCTACCATGAGAAGGTTTTCATGAGCATCACTGAAACATCTCGATCCTATTTCCTGCATTTCCATAAAATCCACTTTGAAGTCCCCACACACCATTCGTCAACCCATCCCCTGGCGTGCCCGGCGTGGTCGCGTCACTTCCGGGTGATGCGCATGTCGGGGTGGGGTTCCCCCCGGGGCCCGATCCGTCAGCGGCAGGGGACGGGGCTCTGGGGCGGGGGTTTCCCCTGGGGGGACTTGGGAAGCCTAGCTCCTCCCCACCCCAAAAAAGAATGTCACCCAAATAGGTTTTTTAGTGTGGTTTATTCACTTTTACTGTTACTACCTCTAACCTCATTTGCACATCCATCTTTTCACCGCTTAGTTGCTGTGGGGTCTTTAGGGGCTGATTCTTGTATACCTTTGCCACACAATTAATCTACAACTCTTCGAGAAATACCTGCCACATAGCTCTTTTTTTTAGTCATTGTAGATTTTCCGGGCTCCATGTTTTTGTTGTATTAAGAAACTGACTTTAATTTCTTGCATTCCTAAGAATATCTTGCTACTCATCTCAGGGTGTACAGTTCCAGAGCATGGGTAATGACCTCTGCAACTCATACCAGAAAGCTTAAACTGGCAGAGAAAATATGAATGAAAAATATGGATGCTGGGTGGCCTTTTCTGTCTTTATTTGAGATAATGGGATACTGTTTACTCTTCTTACTAAATCTATCCCATGCATAATCTTGTAAACTTCTATCATGTCACCCCTCAGTTGTTGTTTCTCCAAGCTAAAGAGCCCCAAGTGCTTTAACCTTTCTTCATAGGGAAAGTGTTCCAGCCTTTGATAATTCTAGTTGCCCTTTTCTGCACTTTTTCCAATGCAATAATATCTGTTCTGAGGTGTGGTGACCAGAATCGCACACAGTATTCCAAATGAGGCGGCACCATCGATTTATACAGGGGCATTATGATACTGGCTGATTTGTTTTCAGTTCCCTTCCTAATAATCCCCAGCATAGCGCTGGCCTTTTTTATTGCAGTCGCACACTGACTCAACATTTTCAGTGAGTTATCTACTACAACTCCAAGATCTGTCTCATGGTCAGTCTCTGCCAGTTAGGACCCCATCAACGTGTATTTATAGTTAGGATTTTTTGCCCCAATGTGCATCACTTTGCACTTGGCCACACTGGGAAAGATTGAAGGTCAAAGATGAAGGGGACGGCAAAGGATGAGATGGCTAGACAGTGTTATTGAGGCAATGAACATGTAATTAAGTAAACTCCGGAGCACGACGAAAGACAGGAGGGCCTGGCGTGATGTGGTCCATGGGGTCGTGAAGAGTCGGACTCGACTGTGCGACTGAACAACAGCAACACACTGAGCCCCATTTGCCACATTGATTCCCATCCTCGAAAGATGCCTTTGGAGTGCCTCACAAGCCTCCTTGGTTTTCACGACCTGAACAATTTTGTGTCATCCACAAATTTAGCCACTTCACTGCTTACTCCCAACTCCAAATCATTAATGAACAAGTTAAAAAGCATCGGACCTAGTGCTGATTCCTGTGATATCCCACTGCTTACCACCCACCACTGTGAAAATTGCCCGTTTATACTTACTCTCTGTTTCCTATTAATTAGCCAGTTTTTGATCCACAAGAGGACTTGTCCTCTTACCCCATGATTATTGAGCTTACTTAGGAGCCTTTGATGAGGAACTTTATCAAAAGCTTTCTGGAAAGCTTCTCCCTGCATACTGTGGTTTCAATCCAAATCAGGCCTTTATGCATTTGGAAATTCAGTTCCCAGAATGGAATTCCAAGAACACGTGTTGACACTCCTTGTGTCCACCACATGGATTTTATCAGGGGTCATTTCATAGAAAAAGAGCTAGGGGAACTCATTAGTATAACTCATTAGCATATGCCACACCCCCTGACATCACCGGAAGTGTGTCATAAGGCCACACTCCCTGACATCACCGGCTGGGGGGGGGGGAGAGTGTGAAGGCAGCAGTGGCTCACTGACTCCCACCCTGCTCACCTTCGCCTTGCCTCCCTCCCACTTGGAACTCACTCTCTGGAGTGCTTCTCGCCTGACCTCAGCCACTCACCTGGCCACCAAGACATGTGGATTGGCTCCCTTCAAGACTACTAGGCTGATATGCTCAAAGTGATTCTTAGGACTCCTTTGTGGACTGTAGAAGGTTATGATGGGACGTGAAGGAGTAAACTATTAAATTTATCCTGCTTTGCCTCCAAGGAGCTCAGGACAGTTTATATGGATCTCCTCACTTCTCACAACTACCCCGTAAATTCAGTTGGGCTGAGAGAGAGAGAGACTGCCTGGTCAAGTTCACCCAGTAAACATGAAGCAGAGTGGGAATTTGAATCTTTATCTTCCGAGTCCTAGTCCAGCCCCCTAGCCACGACACCACACTAATTCTCTCAGGTGTGTAAAGACCTCATCCCATTAAGTGGCCTTGAATGTACCTACAATCCATTAGAAGTAGAATTTTATATTTTGAAATTTTTAAAAAATCAGCCTCTTGGAGAATTTGCACAGCTCGGATTAGCACTCAGGACGTTTGTGAAAAAATTGGATAGTAACTTTTCATGTGATTTGTTTAGCTATTTGATGAACCATCTTCCATACCAAACATTCAAATTTTGACATAAACTCACATAGCATGGCTTTTTAAAAAAGCCTTCAGAAACATTTTAGCTTCAGAGGTTCTTACTATCTAGGCAAGGAGTATTTTCTCTGCAGGAAGTTCTGAATGAACTACTGTGGAAACCTATTTATTAGATTCCCCTTCTCAGGCTCCTTTAAAGCGAAAGCTAAATAAATTAATCATCTCCAGAATGTGGAAACCCAAAGATCAGGGGTAATTTTCCTTTACCGAAAGAGCTTTTAGTGTTTTTCTCCACTAGGTCTCAATATTGCCTGGTCATTCATAAAGAGCTCTCCTTTCCATCTTAGTTCTGACAAACAGAAAGAGGGTATTGTTCTTGTTTAGTCGGTGCATAAGTGATCTCTATTCAATTTCTCTTTCAGAAAACCATAATCTAATTAATGTACTGAGAAGAAGGCTGGAAAAGGAAATTCTGGGGTAGCTGCCAGTATGAATATCACTTTTGTTTGAGTCTAAGACTTGTGAGAGACTAAAGGGAAGTTAACTGGATGGATCCTTATCACAGTCACATAACGCTGCCAATCAGCCATTACTGAACTGGTTCAACCAGAAATAACTGTCTTCAAGATATGGGAAGCCAGTAAGCTTCCAAACCTTCCCACCAAAAGTTGTTTGATGTTGGTTTTGCCTACTAGATTTGCCCAGTGTTTCCCCCCCCCAGTGAATTTGTAGGATGGTGGGATTTTAAAAAAGCAAAGTTAACCAGAAGACCAGTGGCACCTGAAAAGCTAACAAAATGTATTCCAGCATGAGCTTACATGAGTCATAGTTGACTTTATCAGATTCCCAGAGTGTACACTCATGGGAGATATAGTTACATACTCTGTTAACAAGCAACAGCAAGGTGGGAGTGGGGAGATTTACAAAGAGAGGCCAGTTAAGAAATAATAGTCCATCAAACAGAATGAAATCCTTTCTGAGAGGGTACCACTCCCAAGTGGACAGAGGAGGGTAAACACAGGATCAGAACTAATCAAGGAAAGTGCAGTGTGAGATACAATCAGCAGAACTACTATCAAAGAGCTGCATAGTTCACATGGGCAAAATTTTAAGTTTACAATGAGGTAGAGAAGCTTACACAAGAAACTTTTAAAAGCAGTACTATTAGGTGGGCCAAAAATATTAGTGGGGCAGCAGAGATGGTTTATATTTAAATGGATTCAACAATTAATAAAACCCCAATATTATTCTTTGTGGTAGAATATTATTTGGGGTTTTTTTTTGGGGGGGGGGGAGAGGAATTTCAGGGCCTCCTCTTTCCACTGCCAATCTCAGTGGCCAGAAAAACATTTAGGGATTGGCTGAAATTACTTTGTGAATTCTTCTCAGTAGGCTGCCTTTTGTACAGTAAATTATCCTAGCATGGTTATGTTTAGCACCCTTGCCTTCCAAAGGTGTACCATGAAGGTACACTTCACTTTCCCCCCTACTTAAGTGATTCCCTGAATCCCAGTGACCTGAACAACTACTGCCTGGTGGCCAGTGTTCTATTTTGGGGCAAGGTGCTTGAGCAGGTGGTGGTCACACAGCTTCAGGTGGTCTTAGAGGAGATGGAATATTAGACTAATTTCATTCCAGATTCAGGGCTTGGAATGAGAAAGAAATGGCCTTGGTCATGCTGACAGATGATCTTTGCTGGGTGAGTGACTAGGGAGTGTATCCCTGTTGATTCTCCTGGACCTCTTTATGACATTGAGTACCTTTGACCATTGTATCCTTCTGAAGAGGCTGGTTGAGATGAAAAGGGGGGGAGAGACTGTTCTTCTGTGGTTCCACTCTTACTTGACTGGCCAATTCCAGAAGGTGACACTGAGGGTTACTGCTCAGCCCCATGCATGGTTCCATCTTGTACCCCCATGCTGTTTAACATCTATATGAAACTGCTGAGAGAGATCATCAGAGGATTTTTTAGTAAGGTGCCACCAATATGCAGATGACACCCAGCTCTAATTCTCCTTAACAGATTAGTTGGGTGGGTCTGTGGAAATCCTGAAGCAGTGCCTGGAGATGTTAATGGAATGGATAAGGGCCAATAAACTAAAGCTTAATCCAGAAAAATTGGAGCTGTTGGTGGTCAGTGAAGAAGCTGCTCAAGAACTGAGGAGTCAGCTTGTTATAGTGGGAGTTGCACTCCCCCTGAAGGAACAGGTTTGTAGCTTGGGGATGGTGCTGGATCCTGGCCTGGAGCTGGAAGCCCAGATCTCCTCTGTGGCATGTAGCCTTGTCCATCATAGCAACATCCATGTATAAGACATTCTGTATTTATGTTCCTAGGTTATTTTTGGGCAGTATTCACAATAGTAATATAATAGATGATGAAAATAATTGAAATGTAAATCAACATCCAAGATTCTTAAATTCCGTCTTCAACATAAAATAACTTTGTGATAATCTCTAACACCATCCAAAAGCATACTATGTTTGTGACGCTAGTAAGGGATGATAACAACAAAAAGAGCTTCTTCAGTTGTGTTCAAAGTTAGAGGAAGAGGGAAGAACCAGTAGGCATGATGGTCAATGAATATTGTGAAATGTTAACCAATTATAGAGAAGGCAGAATTGCTTAACTCTCACTCTGCCTCTATCTTCTCCCAAAAGGGGAACTATGTACAACTTCACATTAATGGCAAGGGAGCATTATTGCAGCTCAAGATCAAGGAGCAGGTCAGGAAGTATCTAGCTACCTTAAATATGCTCAGGTCTTCAGGGCCAAAAGAGTTGCACCCAGGGTTTTTTTTTTTTTTTTAAGAGGTGCTGGAACTCTTAAGAGAGAAATTAAAATTTCAATCTGTATACTGAAAACTCATGAACTTTTAAGCATTTTTAAAATACTTTTGTTGAAGAGGTTCCATCTCTATCATCCCTGAGAAATTCTGGAGGATGGGTGAGGAACTACAAGACTGAAGACGCTATCCAACCCTTCAAAAGGGGAGGGGAGGATAATCTAGGGAACCACAGATTGGTCAGTCTGACCATTGCTGGGGAAAATACTAGACTGGATTTGTTATGTATTGAGACTAAGTCATCCCTGAATGTGGACCTTGAACTGGGTGAGCCTGCTCCCCAAGAACAACAGCTGACCAGGATCCTGGAATTGACCTATGGATAAGCAGTGTAATGTAAATAGCCTATCCTTGGGAGTGTGTGTGTGTGGGGTGTGGTGTTTGCATGCTTTATAAGCAGGGCTCAAACCCTGCTGGGTGTCCTTGTTGTGTTCCTGAAATCACTAAATAAACTAGAGCTGATCACTGCAATGCATCCAGAACCCAGTATTTAACAGGATTAGAAAGCTGTTAGTCTGTAAGCATCTTGAAAGCAATGCAGTGATTCTGTTAGCAGAAGCCAGCAATGATTGGTCAAGAATAAATCCTTCCAGACTCATTTTACCTCTGTTTTTGGATCAGGCGACCTTAATGGTTAATGGGAATGCTGTGGACATTATATAACCTGCTGAAATAAAAGCATTGGATAATGTTCACCATGAGACTTTGATTAATCTTGTGGACTAGATAACAGCACCATCATTTTGGAGAATCACAGTAAAAAATACTTATCAATAGCACATGATCTGGAAGGAGATTTTGAGCGGGGTGCTTCGGGGCTCTGTTGTGAGCAGAGTCAATATTTTTATCAATTAGTTAGATGAAGGAGGGAATCTGTATTAAATTTGCCAATGACTCAAAACTGGGAAGGACTGGCACCTTAAAAACAAACAAAATGGAATTCAACAGACATCAATGCAACGTTCTGCTTTTAGGGCAAAAGATAAAATACATAGGCACAGGATGGTCAACACCTGGTTGGGCATAAATACATGTATACAGGGCTATATTGAGATCTATAAGCTCTGTAAATACCCATCCCACTCTTTGATTCTATGAAATAATAACACTCTCCCCCTTCCAACACCCCCACAGATTCTGTCTGTACTGAACATTATCTCAGGCACCCAAACAATGTTATTTATACCTAGCAGCTTAGAGCAGCAGTCTATGGCACAGGCACAAAACAAAACAATAGACTTTATAGCATTATCCCAAATCTGTGACACAAAGTGAAGTCCTGCCAATCTACACCCCAGCCATGAAGACCAAACAAGCAGAGCTAAAGCATGATAGCCATTCTAGTCTTTGAGGAACCAGACACAGAGTTTGGACAATGAGCTGGGTTGTCGTATCAATTTATTGAGTTCAAATTTTAAAACTTCATAGGAAACACTTGAAACCTGGAAATAATTATTATTATCTGGTGGTGTCTATGCAATTTGACTACTGGCCAGAGCTCTTTTGAAGCATGGGGAGAAACCATGTGATGGATTTAAACTACCCCTTTTCCTCCAGCATAAAGTTTGGCTACAACTGTAGGGAGACTTTGAAAGGGATTAGAAGTGATACACACAAGGAGGCTTTAAGAACTGGATTATGCTGACCTGTCAGTCACACCTAGTCCAAGGAATTTGGGTGAAAAAACCAAATAACTCTTTTGGTGGTGGTAAAACATACAGTAGTGTGGGAACGGCGATTCTCTGAGAGGCATGCCCGGAATATCAATGTTCCCACAGGAAGATTGGACATTAGTGCACAAAGTCTGCTGAGAGTATAAACTCTTGCTACAGTCAGGCAAGATAAGATGATCTGTGGGTAAAGAACATTCTGTTAAGAACATACTGTGATCTTAGTTTAGAGTCTTCTGTTAGTAGCTGTTTCAATAAACGGGGAAAAGGGGTGGGGAGGAAAAAGTGTGAGCCTGCTCTAATAAAATGCTGCTGACACCCTTTTCAAGGGAGGAACTAGGAACTTGGTCAGAGAACTTCGGCAGATCTCTGTTGTGTTGATTATTTGGACCCTCGTACCTTCACAGTAGAATTAATCAACTGATTATTTGTTCTTGTCACGGTATCCAAAATGTTTGGAGGCACTTGTGATTTCCCCCGAAAGGGGAAAGCAGCCACTCACTTGAGCCTATAGGAGTGCGACTCTAGCATCCAATCGCCTTTCAGAAGGGAGATGAAATGTTGGAGGGAAGTGGGGCTCTAGGTGATGTAAAGGTAAAGGTTCCCTTGCTCGAAAGCCAGTCGAATCCGACTCTAGGGTTGCGGTGCTCATCTCCGTTTCAAAGCCGAAGAGCCAGCGCTGTCCGAAGATGTCTCCGTGGTCATGTGGCCGGCATGACTAAACACCAAGGCGCACGGAACACTGTTACCTTCCCACCGAAGTGGTACCTATTTATCTACTTGCAATTTCTTGCTTTCGAACTGCTAGGTTGGCAGGAGCTGGAACTAGAGACGGGAGCTCACTCCGTCATGCGGCACACTCGGGTCTCGAACGAGCCTACAGGAGTGCGACTCTAGCATCCAATCGCCTTTCAGAAGGGAGATGAAATGTTGGAGGGAAGTGGGGCTCTAGGTGATGTACAAAATTCTAAAAACATAAAAACCATGTCCAACAACATACAGTAATTAAAAGCAAGTGGCGCAAGTTTTTGCGGCTCCCTCCCATAGCTGGTCTGTGAGTGCTTCAAACACGCAGGGGGGTAGTAAGTTCCATAAGGAATAGGGGTCCAGGTAGGGTGCCAGCCATGATGTCAACCACTGCTGTCCTCTACTGAACGCCTGGCGGAACATCTCTGCCTTACAGGCCCTGCAGAATTGCATAAGATCCCGCAGGGCCCCGATGTTATTTGGCAGAGAGTTCCACCAGGTTGGGGCCAGGGCCGAAAAAGCCCTCGCCCTGGTCAAGGACAGCCAGATCTCTCTAGGCCCCAGGGACCACCAGCAGGTTGTTCTGTGAAGAGTGTAACGGAGGAGACCATTCCTGACTCAGTGACCTCCATATTCTACTTGTGCACCACACAACTTACTTCACAGCAGCAAACCCAAAGCCTAGACACTCGCTACCGTTAGAACATCTGCTAACTGAGAGGAAGGTTTATAGTTTAAAATAAACCTGGTTCCCCCAAAATCATTAGGAACCTGTGCGGGTCCCCTCAGTTGATAGAAACGGCCTGTCGCAGTGGTCTCCTCACTCTGCCTTCAGTAAGGCTGGTTCTGTTTGCAGTCTGTGCCACAGGTGGGGATTTGTCCAGTTTGTATGACTCACTTTCTCATATGAAGAAAGAGAGAAGAGGCACTTTTAGAAGCCCTTTCCTTGTGACTTACATGCTTTCTGTGTATTCCTTACTGTCCTAACATGGCAGGACAGGGATCTTCATGGGGTCATACTCAAAATGTGTAGGCAATGCTATAGCGTAGCATAGGACAAAAAACTTTCAGCCTATACAATGAGTGCAATTTTGTCTCAGGAATGTGAATCAGCATGGGCTTTGTTGTTGTTCAGTCGCACAGTCGAGTCCGACTCTTCGCGACCCCATGGACAATCTCCCGCCAGGCTCTCCTGTCTTCCGCCGTCCTCCGAAGTTGGCTCAATTTCATGTTCGTTGCATCGCTGACACTGTCTAACCATCTCATCCTTTGCCGTCCCCGTCTTCTTTGACCTTCAATCTTTCCCAGCATCAGGGTCTTCTCCAGTGAGTGCTCCCTTCTCATTTGGTGGCCAAAGTATTTGAGCTTCAGTTTCATTATCTGGCCTTCCAGGGAACAGTCAGGGTTGATTTCTTTGAGGATTGACATATAAGCATGGGCTCTGTAAGCATGGGCTTACAGAGCTGAAATTCAGATTCTGCTTGTGGCCAGTACTTCCAACAGCAGCGGCACCAATCTTTGAGAACCAGTTTAGATGATCAAGGAAATCATATGGTGAAGCCCCGGATCATATCATTTGGTTTGCAGGTGGTATGTACAGGTCTGAATGCTTCCTACATTAAAAATGACCCCAAGACATGTTTACAAGAATGAAAGCTGACATTTGGAGGGCCTGAGGAGCAAACAAGGGCTGGTTCCAGGTTGGGGGAGGCAGTCCTGGTCAGGCAGTTCCCAGGCCACCT
This sequence comes from Gekko japonicus, assembly GCF_001447785.1. NCBI lineage: Eukaryota > Metazoa > Chordata > Lepidosauria > Squamata > Gekkonidae > Gekko > Gekko japonicus. Next base: position 172,701 of record NW_015165320.1, read on the forward strand.
CCCCTCCTCTACCCACCACCAGGCACTCATGTCTTCCTTCCTTCCCTCCCACCCACGTACAGGCCTCCCACCTGCTTGTGTGTCCTTCCCTTGTCTGCTCACAAGCAGTCCCACTGCCCATGCTCAGAGCTGCCTGCAGACCCATCCCCAGGGGCACTGGGCGGTGCACGCAGCAGGAAGCATGGGAGGTAGAGCAGTAACAAGTGAGTGGCTGTGGGGTGCTGGCAGCAGTGGGCCCTGCCAGAAGCCCTGGGCCCTTGTCGCTGCCTCACCTCAAGGTATGATGGCACCCGCCCTGGAGCAAACACACAGCCACACCTAGAAGTGTTGACAGGTACAATACTCATAGATGGTTATGTATGTGTGTTAAAGTATTTTATTACACCGCTTAGAGTTAAGCAAAGATTTAAGATTCTTACAGTGACTTCTGATTTGTGAGCCTAAGGCTAATCTGCAATATTTTAGGATGCTTCTTCCTCCCTCCCATCCTTGATCAAAAACCTGTTCTTTGACCTGCTGATTGCTAAGAAACCTTATCTCAGTCAAGGGTCTGTTCCATCCTTATCTCCCGTGAAAAACGTGTAAAGGGCTTATTTTCCTTTTCGCCCTATAAAGAATGCAAGACTGTACTCTGAAAGGAGGGTAAAAGTGAATTATGTTTAAGGACAGAATTGGTGAACTTTCTTTTGGAATTCTAGACCCTGACCTTTTGTCTGCTTTATCCTATAAAAGAACTTTGAATCTTGTTCAGTAGGCCAGCTTGCTCTCTTGCTAGCATCATTCTATTAAAACTTCATGTTCTGATAGCCTAAAGCCTTAAGTGAATCTTTTTCTCTCCCAGGTATAGCTCGGGAAAGGGGGGGGGAGGCGTTATACTAGTTTTGTAAACTCCCCTAACAATTTGCCTTCATACTTGCCATGCTCATATAATGAAGTTTTGCACATTATAGATAGCTAGATGGAGGCATGCAGTCTGGAGGGTGCTGTGGTTCAGTGGTAGAGCATCTGCTTGGCATGCATAAGGTCCCAGGTTCAATCCCTGACATCTCCAGTTAAAGGATCTGTCAGTAGGTGGTGAGAAAGACCTCTGCCTGAGATCTTGGAGAGCCGCTGCCAGTCTGAGTAGACAATACTGACCTTGATGGACCAAGGCTCTGATTCAGCTTGATGCGTTCATGTCACATGCATTGGTTCAATCAGTGTTGAAAATTCAATGGGTGCAGCTGCAGACATGGAGACTGCTGCGTAGATAGTCCTAGTTTCACTTCTCCTTCACATTCTCAGCCTTGATGGATTGCACATTTGGTTGATGAAACTGAAGAACTGAATGAGAGGATAAAGAACCTGCCCCGCCCAGTCTATCAGTGTTCAGATGTGATAAGGGATATGACCTTGCAAACCACTGACATAACAGTTTGGCTTCTTGTGCATCATCTAAAATTATTCTCCAGAGTTGGGAATAGAAAGGCTTGAATCTGGTGTGTGAGCAGAAAGAAAAAGTATTTAGCACAGTTACACTTGCACCTGTAGCTGTGCAAGGGCTGGAGTAACCTATAGCACTACAATATATATATATTTAAAAGTAACAATCTGCAAATGGGGCAATGGAGTGTACAACACAGGGTTTGCGTGATTTCTTTTAAATTGGTTTCGAAATTTTATCAGAAGAAATTACTTGTGATATGTCTTTGTGTGCAGAAAAGATCTATACAATTGTTTTCACCTAGTACAAGTAGACAATGAGGAGTAATTTTAGCACTTCCACTAGGACTGTTGCACACATGGAAATATTCTTCTATGGGATCCACCCCAAGGTGGGGCGGATCCACCCCAGTTTTACAAGAACTACTTGTGCATTCTAGGAAGTGCTTAGGAAGGTTCCGATGAACTGCTGATTTTTAAGTTTACGAAAGTAGCTTCCATTTTTGCTCCTTGATTCCAGAGACACCTTGAAAGGTGATTTTCCATCCAGCTTTATGTAATTTCTTGAAGTCTTGAAACACCTCCTGGTCTCATTTTAAGAAAGCAACAAACTGCCGTTGTGTGGGCTCTCCTCACATGCCCTAAAACAGCTTTTCTTCACTCATCATCCTTTATTGGTACTTAGCATCCAGTCATATGAAGTGTTCTGGGGAATTCAAAAGCTTGGGCACGCTATCATACGATATTCAGGATGGTCTTAATAAAAAGGCATTTATAGTGCCAGGCGTGCTAGCCTCTAGATGGGACTTGGGATCCTCAGAATCACAGCTCATCTTGAGACTACAGAGATCAGTTCCCTTGGAGAAAATGGATGCTTTGGAGGGTGGACTCTATGGCATTCTGCCTCACTGAGGTCCCTGTACTCTCCAGGCTCCATCCCCAAATCTCCAGGAGTTTCCCAGCCTGGTCAACCCTACCCCATGTCCTGCTCAATGCCGGGGAGGGGGTGGTGGCAACCCTATATTACGCAGCTGTTATTTTTTTACATTTTCTGAATCCGATGTGGGGATACAGGGGCTCGCCTTACAGTGACTTGTCTCTTTTCTCCAGGGTCGGGGACAAAGGGTGGTGCTTGGGGAACAGAGGTCCGGGAGACGCCCACTTGAGTGTGGGGTACCTCAGGGCGCAGTTCTGTCCTTGATGTTGTTTAACATCTTTATGTGCCCCCTTGCCCAGGTGGCTCGGAGGTATGGGCTGGGTTGCCATCAGTACACTGATGACACCCAGCTCTATCTGATGTTGGGCGGCCGGTTGGACTCCAGACCGGAAGACCTGGACCAGGTGTTACAGGCCGTGGCTGGTTGGCTTCGGCTGAGCCGGTTGAAACTGAATCCGGCGAAGACGGAGGTCCTGTGCCTGAGTCGTGGCGGTTCGGGGTTGGGGGTCCCGCTCCCGGCCTTCGATGGGGCTCCTTTGGCACCAGTGTCTAAGGTTAGGAGTTTGGGGGTGCTCCTGCATCCCTCCCTGACGATGGAGGCCCAGGTAGCAGCCACTGCGAAATTGGCCTTCTATCATCTTCAGCTGGTTTGGCAGTTGGTTCCCTTCCTTGACCGCTGTGACCTGGCTACAGTGATCCATGCGACGGTCACCTCGAGATTGGACTACTGTAACGCTCTCTACATGGGGCTGCCCTTGTCCCAAACCCGGAAGCTACAGCTGGTGCAGGACGCCGCAGCCAGGCTGTTGATGGATCTCCCACGTCGGGAGCACATTCAGCCTGTGCTTAGGTTACTGCACTGGCTGCCAATAGCATACCGGATTCGCTTCAAGGTGCTGGTGCTTACCTTTAAAGCCCTATATGGCCAGGGTCCGGCCTACCTGAGGGACCACCTTTCCCCATATTTACCCCAGCGGACACTAGGTCAGGGGCGCAACATCGCTTAATTGTTCTGGGCCCCAAGGATGCAAGGCTTGCCGTTACCAGGGCCAGGGCCTTTTTGGTGGCGGCTCCTTACTGGTGGAATGAGCTCCCGGAAGAGATCAGGGCCCTGCGGGACCTTTTGCAGTTCCGCAGGGCCTGTAAAACGGAGCTCTTCCACCAGGCTTTCAATTAGGAGCCGCCACCATTAACACCACCAAGTACTCCACCTGACCATCTGGAGCATAGGGCTGGCCCTAACCCATCGCTTGGCTGCTATTTACATTGGAGAGTATGTGGGACACTGCTGGACTGAGACCTCGGATTCCACAGTTATGAGCACGCCATCAATCCTTCTACATTTGGAGCACTTTAAATTAGTATGAGATGATAGAAGTTTGATTGTTTTATGTTATTTAAATGTTTTATTGGTTTTATGTACTTAGGGACTTTGTACCGCTTTTGTGAGCCGCCCTGAGCCTGTTTGCAGGATGGGTGGGGTATAAATATAATAAATAAATAAATATAAATAAATAAATGAACAAGTTTAGCATAATACTGGGTGTCTAAAATAAAAGCAGCATCCATTTCAAAATATAACACAGATGAACACTTGAAAATGGGCTATTGCAGTCATGGCTTTTAATTTATGGCAGATGTGATGTTTTGACAGCTCTAGTCCATTAATACAGTCCAGTGTTTTGGACTGTCATGGTCCACTCCAGGATTTCATGTGGCTAAGAACAGGAAGAAAAGAAGTTGTCACTGCAGTTCCAGACAGAGAAAGAACTGGGATTAATGAAGTGTGCTCCTATTTGAAATTTATTTTGATGCCTAGCATTAAGGACACAACAGCAGAGTCCTAGAGATGGAGATAATGTTTTAAACATTCATTTGGCATGCCTTTGGACAACTTTGTTTTTTTCAAAGACAGGAAAAGAGCTCCAAGAGCTGATAAGATATGTGTTGAAGTCTAAATGCCAAGATTCTTTTATCCATTTTTTTTGGAAGATATAATTTCCTGCTTAGCATTTCTTAGTTTAATAAGCATAATTGCAACTGCTCAGGAATGTATACAGAACCACATTATAGTACTCTGTCACTTTTAAATTTTAAAAAAAAGAGTAATTCTTCTATGGTCTCCAGCAAAGACCCAGAATTTAAATTACAAACTATCAACAGCATAAAAATATTAATTAAATGCCTTATTTTCTGTCAGAACTTACTACTCTCAAGCTATGCAAAATCTAGTTATCAGAGGGGAGATTTTTATGGGGAAATAATAATTACAGTGTCAGAATATGACTGGAATTTCCTTCTAGACCAATCTACTTTTGTTCTTCGATAAAATCATGTAGCAAATGAGACAAACATCGCAACAGGACTTTGTACCTGATGTACCATGATAGCTTCTTTTAAAAGCTTGAGAAAAATGAATCATTAAGAAAGCACTTTACAGGATAAACAGTTAGTTAGATTCAAAGAGCCTCAAGGTGAACTCTGTGTGTGGAATTAGTCCTTCCTATCTCTTCTTTTATGGTAGAGCCCTTGTACTCCCAAGAAAAAACTCACATATTTTTAAATAAATCATATATATGATACTGACTTGAATGAGACTGAACTGGAAAAGGTATGAAGTGAATTTCCACAGTGACTGTCTTAGGAGGATTGACAACCTTCGTATTCTTCATCAATTACCTGGGGAAGGGCAGAGGTCAGATGTAACTCTGAAATGATCATGCCTACATGAAGATAGTTCTGAAACAGGAAAGAGAACAGGATTTATAACAGGCCTTTCATCTTTGTGTCTTCTGTGCAGGCACACATGGGACTGCTTCAGAACAGGCCTGCTGTGGAGTTGTCTACAAGCTTCTAGAACCTAGTGCTCCCCCTCGCCTTTGGCACAGCAGAGCTTCAAGCTCTGTTCCCACCCAAATATTTCAGGAATAAGAGCATTCCAGCCACATTAACTGGGAGCCTGGAAGCTTCCTGTTTTCCATCAAAAGCTGGGCAAGTATCTCCTAGAGGTAGGCTCAAGCTTTTGGTCTTCTGCCTTGGAGGTCTTCTGGTAAGTCCAGACGATCCTTTCTTGTACCTTTCAACTAAAGCAGGAGAAATTTAGTCAGATCTAAATTTCATAACCATCTGTGCTCATGACATTACGATCGCCTCAGGTTTTCAACACCACTTTTAATGGATTGCAAGTGAATGAAAGGCTATTGTTCAAGATGTCCTATGAGGATGTTCCCAAGTCTGCCGTGCAATAACAATTTCAAGTTTTGTCACGCAACGAAGAGCGTACAAAGAAGGTTCTCATGCCAAACACTAACAAGATACCTCTTCTCCCCAACCGGGGTTTGTGCCACTCCTTGGTCTGAATGCAGACACACCTTAGGGGGAAAGTAGCATATCCTGTAGCTCTAGCTGTGGATTCATGTAACTATAGACTGCAACACAAACATTCGCAACCGTGCCTCTTCTTTCTCAGTCTGACATCAACTGCACACAAATGACTGACCAGCAGTTTCAGAACATCAGCCGCCAAGAAGCATAGGTTGGGGGAAAATCTCACACGTTGGCTTGTACTGAACACCTGACCTTTTAGAAACAGCCATGATACGCGGTTTCTCTTAATTCACAAATAATATCACTAAATGTGATGGCTGAGTCTTTGAGAAAGCACAGGGTGTCCTAGCTATAACAGCAGTTCTCACGTCTGGGGCTAATTTGGGGTTACTGCACGGGAGGTGGGGGAGGAGGCCATCAATGCCATTTTCCTTCCAACCCGTCTGTCACAGTTGTCTGTCCCCTCAGGCTTGTTCCAGCCATGTTTTACTTTTTATTTAGTGAACTAAAGCTATAAAGACAATACATTTGTGCTGAAAGAAATAGGGCTGTTAACATTTACAAATTAAAACAGATTGTTTCTTTTGGAGAGCACCCAAATTTTAATCTGCGTCCTCTAAACTGAGAATTTTATTTCAACTAAGTCAATTTTTTTTAGTTCTGGGAGGGGGGAGTGCAGTATTTTACCTGGGTTTACTGGATTCTACCTAAACATTGTCTAACCAAATGGCTTGTTCTTTGTGGACTCTTGCAGTCCCCATCATAACAGCAGTATTGTTTTACATCTTTTCTTCCCTTTCTTGGTGCATCTTTTCTTTCTCCTCACTGTTCACTTGCCAGAGTTGCCTGTAGCTTCTTTTGTTTCCACTCTAGATAGTAATTCATTAATGTGCCTGAGCAACACCTCTTAAGCCAAAAGTTCACAGATCTTTGCTGAAAGGATTTCTGCAGTTTCTCCCCTGCTGAAAATAGCTGACATACTACATTGTTTGTATGACTGGATAATTTGGATAGACAGAGCCATGTGATGCTGTGGGTAGAGTGTTGTATATGAACTAGGGAGGCCCGAGTTTTATTCCCTGCTCAGACAAGACATTCATTCAAATGGATTGACATTTCTCAGCCAGTACTGTACCCTGCATGAAGTGATGAGATGTTTTAAATACACATTTTTTTTTAAAAAAAACCTACCTCTCAGTTTCACTATGAGATTAAAATGAACAATGTCTTGTATGCTGCCATAAGCAAGATCCAAATGCTGGTGTTTTTTTTTTAAAAAAATTAAAAATATAAATGTTTGAATCAGCCTTCAGAAGAGAATAATGGGGAGGATAACAGAGAGCCAGCTAAAATGTGAATCATAATGAAGTAGATTCTGTTTTCATGTAAAAAATACAGCACCACAGGTTTCCTATGGGGAAGATTATTTCAAAGTAACCCCGCTAAAATTGCCCAAATATCAGACAGAAGGCTCGATTTACTATATATATATAGTGAAAACTGAATGAGAATACCCCAGCCAGGGCCGGATTTAGACTTGCTGAGGCCCTAAGCTATACAAAACCCAGAGGCCCCCTACTGTTTTAAATTACATCAGCTGGTCTCAGAAAAATTTAAAATATATACGCCTTTTTAATATTTGAAATCATTTTTTATATTGTGTTTTTATTCGAGGCCCCAGCAGATTGCGAGGCCCTAAACTGTAGCTTATTTAGCTTATGCGTAAATCCGGCACTGACCCCAGCCAAGTTCATATCAGAAGAAGCACTTTGATTAATTTAATGTAGCCTCATAATGCTGAGAGACTGGGTCTCATCATTCCATTAATGCCCTGACTGAAGAGCATCTTACATCAGCACAAGGTTCCCACAGCCAGTGGGACATGCCCCACCAGTCTGCAGAATGAAATGGCAGGATCTGACCCAGCACACACCGTTTTGGAAGTGGAGAAAGTAAGAAGGCAGCTTAACTTAGCCCAAACAATTATACATTTTGAACTGATTAAGACCGTTCCTGGCAGACCATATGCTTTACATATTCCACAATGTTCCAGGTCCTGAAATTAAAAATAGAACTAACCTAAATAGCAGATGGGGAGGTAAGGTGGCATGGCTTAGCCTCATCTTGGAAGCTAAGCATGGTTGGTAATTGGATGGCAGACCACCAAGGGAAGCTCTGCAGAGGAAGGCAATGGCAAACCACCTCTAATTCTCACTTGTCTTGAAATCCCCTTGCTGGGGTTGCCATAAGTCAGTTGCATCTTGATGGGACATAAGTACATGAGACATGATGTTGCTGTCTTAGGAACCAGCCTGGCATCATCCAAAACCACAAATGACAGAGGGTATACCCATAGGTAAAGGTTTCCCTTGCTTGAAAACTAGTCGAATCCGACTCTAGGTGGTAGTGCTCACCTCCGTTTCCAAGCCGAAGAGCCAGCGGTGTCTGAAGACGTTTCCATGGTCATGTGGCCGGCATGACTAAACGCCAAGGCACACTGAATGCTGTTACCTTCCCACTGAAGTGGTACCTATTTATCTACTTGCAATTTCTTGCTTTCAAACTGGGACCAGAGACAGGAGCTCACTCCATCACATGGCACTAGGGTCTCGAACTACAGACCTTCCGGTCTGCAACTCAGTGTCTTAACCTCTGAGCCACTGCAGCCCCTTAGGGTATACCCATACTAAGACCTTAAACTGCTTTTGTATCAAGTACCTCTCACCAAAAAAAAAAAAAGTACCTCTCACAAAAATCCTACGACTTGCAGTCTTGTAAGTCTGCTGGAAATTCTGTTGGAGATCTCTGATGGTTTTCACAGAGCTAATGCTTCCATATTCAGTGAATGATGAAGATGGGTAGCTGCGTTAGACTGTCTGTAGCAGCAAAAAAGAGTACAGTATCTGAAGAAGTGAGCAGTGACTCACAAAAGCTACTGGACTCTTACTCTTTTCTATATTCAGTGAACAATAGTTAAACCATTCAGATTCTGTGATCTGGATGTGCCCTTAGTTTCCACTTGCAATAGGTATTGAGTTGTAGGTATATATGTTCCTTATTCCATATTGTCTGGAAGGGCAGTTCCTAATGCCTTCACAGCCCAATACACTGCTCTCCCTTCCATCAACAGCAGACTCCTTACAGTGATTCATTATGAGTCTAACTCCTTTGCAAAAGAGATTAGTTTTTGTAAACCACCTCCTCATTCTTCTCATCTTATTTGCAAGACAGCAGATTTTTCATTGCCAGGCTAAACATCTAACGTCATCGAATCTAAGCATGGAGCTCTAATGAAGTGACTTGGAGAAAAAGTGAAAGTTCTAAACAAAATGAGGAAAACTTGTTGACTGGCTAGGAAGACAAGCAAGAAGACTGACAGCCTGCCCAAAGCACCTGACCCCAAGACAAACCATGCAATGTTCTTCAATTGGGTTGTAACCCAAACTATATTATGCTAATTTTGCCAGCAGTTCTTTGTACATACAGAAGGAATTTATATAGCACTTGTTACATTCTGAGTGCTTCATTTGTTTGCTCCTCATTATCCATCTGTTGAGTATATGTTACCTCACCAAAGAGTTCAGGGCTCTGTACTTTCTGTCTTGTCCTTACAGCCCCATGAGGTGGATCATGTTGATACAGAAGGACTTCCATTAGGATCAACGAACTCCTTTCCATCTTCTATTATTTTGGTTATCATTCTTCTCTCTCTTCTAGCCTTAAGTTGCCAAGCTAAGTATTTTCCCGGTTTGTTCGCCCCTTCAAAAGATTTCTGTTGTAACTTCTTTAAATTCCAATACATTTCCTGATTCCAAGTCTCATTCAGTTGTTCCTTCAGCAACTTTAATTCTTTAATAATTTGCTTTTTTCCAGGCTTCTTTTTTAATTCCTTTTCTTTCTGAGCAATTTTTTCTAACACTTCTGTTTGTTTTTGAAGTTTTTCCTTTTTTTGCTTCACGTTTTGCGAGATGAGAATTCCTCTCATCACCGCTTTATAAGCATCCCATACAATCTGTATCGGTGTTTCTTTATTTAAATTTTGTTGAAAGAATTGTTTCGTTTCTTCCTTTAACATCTCAATTACCGTTTTCTTATCCAACAAGTCTTCATTAATCCTCCACAGAAAGGGTTTTTTCCTTTCTGTGGAACTCCATACCACCGGATTGTGATCTGAATTACATCTTGGCAAAATTTCAGTCTTATGTGTTTTCATTGATAATTCTTCAGACATCCAAATCATATCAATTCTGGAAAAAGAGCAATGCCTATTGGAATAAAAAGTAATTATCAGTTATCAGTTATTATACATTTTGAACTGATTAAGACAGTTTCTGGCAGACCACATGCTTTACATATTCCACAATGTTCCAGGTCCTGAAGTTAAAAATAGAACCTAAATAGCAGATGGGGAGGTAAGGTGGCATGGCTTAGCCTGATCTTGGAAGCTAAGCATGGTTGGTAATTGGATGGCAGACCACCAAGGGAAGCTCTGCAGAGGAAGGCAATGGCAAACCACCTCTAATTCTCACTTGTCTTGAAATCCCCTTGCTGGGGTTGCCATAAGTCAGTTGCATCTTGATGGGACATAAGTACATGAGACATGATGTTGCTGTCTTAGGAACCAGCCTGGCATCATCCAAAACCACAAATGACAGAGGGTATACCCATAGGTAAAGGTTTCCCTTGCTTGAAAACTAGTCGAATCCGACTCTAGGTGGTAGTGCTCACCTCCGTTTCCAAGCCGAAGAGCCAGCGGTGTCTGAAGACGTTTCCATGGTCATGTGGCCGGCATGACTAAACGCCAAGGCACACTGAATGCTGTTACCTTCCCACTGAAGTGGTACCTATTTATCTACTTGCAATTTCTTGCTTTCAAACTGGGACCAGAGACAGGAGCTCACTCCATCACATGGCACTAGGGTCTCGAACTACAGACCTTCCGGTCTGCAACTCAGTGTCTTAACCTCTGAGCCACTGCAGCCCCTTAGGGTATACCCATACTAAGACCTTAAACTGCTTTTGTATCAAGTACCTCTCACAAGAATCCTACGACTTGCAGTCTTGTAAGTCTGCTGGAAATTCTGTTGGAGATCTCTGATGGTTTTCACAGAGCTAATGCTTCCATATTCAGTGAATGATGAAGATGGGTAGCTGTGTTAGACTGTCTGTAGCAGCAAAAAAGAGTACAGTATCTGAAGAAGTGAGCAGTGACTCACAAAAGCTACTGGACTCTTACTCTTTTCAATATTCAGTGAACAATAGTTAAACCATTCAGATTCTGTGATCTGGATGTGCCCTTAGTTTCCACTTGCAATAGGTATTGAGTTGTAGGTATAAATGTTCCTTATTCCATATTGTCTGGAAGGGCAGTTCCTAATGCCTTCACAGCCCAATACACTGCTCTCCCTTCCATCAACAGCAGACTCCTTACAGTGATTCATTATGAGTCTAACTCCTTTGCAAAAGAGATTAGTTTTTGTAAACCACCTCCTCATTCTTCTCATCTTATTTGCAAGACAGCAGATTTTTCATTGCCAGGCTAAACATCTAACGTCATCGAATCTAAGCGTGGAGCTCTAATGAAGTGACTTGGAGAAAAAGTGAAAGTTCTAAACAAAATGAGGAAAACTTGTTGACTGGCTAGGAAGACAAGCAAGAAGACTGACAGCCTGCCCAAAGCACCTGACCCCAAGACAAACCATGCAATGTTCTTCAATTGGGTTGTAACCCAAACTATATTATGCTAATTTTGCCAGCAGTTCTTTGTACATACAGAAGGAATTTATATAGCACTTGTTACATTCTGAGTGCTTCATTTGTTTGCTCCTCATTATCCATCTGTTGAGTATATGTTACCTCACCAAAGAGTTCAGGGCTCTGTACTTTCTGTCTTGTCCTTACAGCCCCATGAGGTGGATCATGTTGATACAGAAGGACTGGTTTAAGTCCTCCCTCCAACAAGTTTCATAGTAGAGGGGGATTATGACATCTCTGCAATGTCAGGGAGGATTTTACGCTTAAATCTGAGAGATAATGGCCTGCCTAATGAGGTGGTATACTGCATTCATGGCTGAAGTATGAATTTAGCCAGGGACTGCTTTGCTTGTAGCCAGCTGCCATATTGCCCCATCAGACCTCATGGCTACATAACTAGGGAAGGAAGAAATTTCGTCAGGTTGATGGGTCTTATGAATACATCAAGATGGGGTGGTGGTGAGTGGAATCATAGCACAGTCTGGGCATGCAGAAGCCCCTAGGCCCACCCAATCCATGGCATCTTCTCTTCAAGAACTTGGGATAGATGATTTGGGGGAAATCCTTCCTCCCCCCAAGATTCCGGTGAGCCGGTGTTTGTTGGATTAGTTAGTATCACTTTGGATAAACAACCAATATGTTCATACATGTAAGATTGTGCCTCAAGATGTTCTGGGAAACCTTTAAAGAAAAATTGACCATGTAATTAGTATGTTGTACTGGCGTATGCCAGGCTGGCTGCCACAATCAAATATGTCAGTTTGGAGGAGAAGCATTATATAACCATTAAAAAGGAGGGGGATTTTTAAAACCTTAAAATTCTCATTCTCCACAGGGGCAGGAGTTCAGGGCTGTTGCTGAATTATTCTCCCAACAGGGGATTCTTCTCATTTTCCCACACTGGACTGGAAAGACCAAGAACTCTCCTATGAACAAATTACTCTGGTATTATCCAGACCCACAATATGACCAAAAAGTGTTCAAAAGATTTCAAATTAGGAGGGGAAATGTATAGAAAGTAATAAGAAATAATAATAGAAATCCACACAAGTCCTTGGCTGGTTCCCCACATACACTTTATGTCTATAAAGATGATGGAACCCTGTCTGCACAGGGTGAAATGCCCTCTGTTTTTAATAATAAACCTTTATGGTAAAGATCTGGCCAATGTGGTGCATGCTTTGGTTACATCTAGATTTGATTACTGCAATGCCCTGTGTGGAGCTTCCTTTGAAAAGCATTCAGAAACTTCAGTTGGTACAGAATGCTACAGCCAGGATGTTGACTGGAGTGGGTCATAGGGAACATATTACTCCAGTCTTGGCCCATCTGCACTGGCTCCCAGTCTGTTTCTGGGCATGAATCAAAGTGCTGGTGTTGACCTTTAAAGCCCTAACATGGCTTGGGATCAACATACCTGAAGGACCACCTACTCCCCTATGAACGTACCTGACCACTACAGTCCTCTTCTGAGATTAGGCAGGTGGCATCCTATTACAGGGCCTTCTCAGTCGTGGCACAAGAACTCTGGAACTCTCTGCTTTTATCATGTATGTTTTTAATCTGTTAATTGCCCCGGTGGTCCTGATGGGGGCAGAAAGGTGGGGTACAAATTTGTGAAATAAAGTTTGTTTGTTGAGACAGCAGAATATTCTGTCATTCTTCAGGAAATAAAAATCGTACAATGCCAGGAGGGCTGTAAATTGGTTGACTATCCTTACTAAGCAAAGATTTATCAGTGAATCCAAATCACGGCATCTGCAGAAGGAAAAAAACAAACCAGTTCTGTAAGGCCTAGTAAACACAGGAACTGCTGCCCATAGTGCCACCTCGGGAAGATCATCCAGCATGGTTCCGTCAGAAGGCCATAGAGGCAGCTGCTGTTCAGTGATGATAAGGATCCCATATTGTGCAGTTCCTAAAGTATACTTATGCTATACTACTGTGAAAGGACACAAATAATATGGCAACCTTCCCCCCTTTCCAAGCTGCTGTTTGACCTGAGGGAAAACTCCACCCGACATTTCACAAGCTATGTAAAACAAAGTTGTTCTATATCATAATACGTTTTGCTTTGTTTTAGGTTATTGTAATCCTAATTATTTACTAGATATCTCATCCTATTGATTGCATTGACTTACACCATGTAATGAATATCAATGGAAAAGCTTGATTATAGGGATGGGCGTTTGGCTAAATCCGAGCCCCCCCCCCAAATACCTTATCAGTATTTTCCAGCTATTCTTTCAGCTGGGTATAGATTTGGCCATTTTCTGATATCCAAAATGACTGGTCCCTGAAAATATTTGGGATTTTTCAGGATGGGGGCACCTTCTTTGGAGGCCCACAGAATTAGACCCTCTGGTCCAATCTTTTTTAAATGGGTGGGGGGTTTGAGGAGAGGCATCAGCAGGTATGCTGCAAATTTGGTGCCTCTATCTCCAAAACAGCCCCCCCCCCGAGCCCCAGATACCCCTGGATTTATTCTCCATTATACCCTATGGGGACCATTGGCTATAATGGTTCCCATAGGTTATAATGGAGCAAAAAAAAAAAAATCAGGAATCCTCCAAACTATTTATCGAATCTGAATACCATACTTGTACTGGGATTCGGGAATATCAGGAAATACCAATTTTTTGGTTCAATATGCCTCAAGTAAAAAAATACCATTTTTTTTGCATGCCCCTAGTTGATTATAACTAAAGTAAATAAATAAAATCCTTTCTCTCCTGCGTGACTTCTAGTTTAGTCCACTAAATCAACAGTAGATTTACTGTGGGCTTTCAAACTGACTGTGAAACACAGCTGAAATCTTAGTATGGATTTATATTCTCAATAAGACCCTCATTCTGCCATAAAGTTGGCTTCCTGAAATCTCACAGTTCTCACTGGGCTGAAGACTTGAACTCCCATACAAATCCTCTATTATCATTCAGGAGCTGAATTTTACGAAAACTACATTAACATTTTCTCAAGAAGTGCCAGAAAATGAATGGCATCATTAAAGACTCCAGAGGATTAACTGAAGCATTTAAAGGTTGGGAATGAGGCAAAGCAAATCTTGTAATAAGAAGGTGAGAAAGTTAAACCTTCCCTAATTCCTTAGGTTTGACAATGCACGGTGCCCCCGAATCCCCAGATACTGACAGGTTTGTTATTGTAGCTAATATTAACAATTATCCAGCAGAAGAAAGATTTATTGTGTTACTTTTGTGCTCGCTGGCGCCAGACTTATGTTCTAAATCCAGAAACAAGATAAAATTTCTCCCTACAGAAGTGCCTGAGAAAAGGTGGAGCTGTGACTCACACTGGAGTCAGTTTACTGTGATTATGCCAGGTAAATACATATTCAGTGCAAAAACCTGTCCTTTGACGGCTGATGAATCACGTTTGTAATACCTGATGGGCTCTCCCAGTTTTTTCTTTTCTTTTCCAGAATAATTATTCTGTTCAACAAAAAGCTGGAAGCTACCAGGTGATCCCCACAAAAGTACGACAGAATGTAGAGCAGTTTCTTGGCCATGTAGCTGGTGCCAAGCATGTTTATTGTTATTTCCCCCCCTACTACCACAAGGATCACATCTTTGCCTAGAAGGAACTCTGTGATGGAGTCTCTTGTGACAAAATTCCAATTAGTTTCATATGCTGAGTTTAGTGTGATGCTTCAGGTCATCTATAGATACCATGTACTCTGTTGCTCTTCATCCTGAGCTGATAGGATAGGGGCAAGATGGAAAGTGATACATGGAAGTACAACAGAGGATCTTTGTCACACTCTTGCAAAAAATTAACCCCCCCACAAATGTACTAGTTATGACATTGCCTATGTTTGCTTCCTGTAAAAAGGCTAAAAAAGGGAGTTTGCTGGTTCCCGGTTTTGAGAGGCCCTGGACAAACAGTGCCCCAGGGGCTTCGTCTGCTAACCACCAGGCGCCCTCTCATACCTTTCCACCCTCCACCAGTATGCCCCCTCTTCTGCCACTCATAAGCCCTTGCACTGTCCATGCTCAGTTGCCTATACCACTTGCACGCATTTTCCCCAACAGTACTGGCTGGTGCATGCATCTGGGAGTGCTGCTGCCGTGGCAACCAGCAGCATTGCCACTGTGTATCACATACCTTTCCCCAATGATGTTTGGCAACTAGGAACAAGGGGGCAGAGCACTCCAAGCAAACAGGTGAGGAAGGGTATGCAGACAGGTGGTGGAGGAAGTGTGTGGGTGGAGGTCTGCAGCAGCGGGCCCTACGAGGAGCTCTGGGCTTTGGCAGCTGTCTCACCTCAGGATATGGTAAGGCTGGTCCTGGCTGGTGCTAACCTTGGACCCAATGGGGAGAGTAAATGGCTTGTAGCTCAGCCTAATAAAATCCCCTCCCGTGTTATTTGTTTCAAGACTCAGTGCTGTCTGAGCACACTCCAGCCATCCTTACGCCTCAGCCTGACTGGGTCTCAAAAGAGGCAGGCTTCTCTTGCACCTCGGACATACTCACCCAAAGAGTAATTATTAACATGTGGAATTCCCTGCCACAGGAAGTGGTGGTGGCTGCAGGCACAGACAGTGTCAAGAGGGGATTAGATAAACATATGGAGCAGAGTTCCATCAGTGGTTATTAGCCGCAAGGTATAGACAGGAACTCTGGGACAATGATGCTTGATGCTTGGGGAGGGCAATAGTGGGAGGGCTTTGATGCTCTATATTGTTGGTGCTTGGGGAGGGCAACGGTGGGAGGGCTTCTAGTGTCCTGGCCCCGCTGGTGGACCTCCTGATGGCAACAGTTTTTTGGTCACTGTGTGACACAAGAGTGTTGGACTGGATGGGCCACTGACCTGATCCAACGTGGCTTCTCTTATGTTCTTATGTCCACTTGTGCACTTCCTTTGAACTTAACACCCCCTTCCCAATTGCTTTAAATGGATGGATGAAAGAACCTTAGGGCCTCTAGGAAGAGCATATGGTTTAAATTTGCCTTTAACTAATGTCTTAATTTGAAAGTAAAGATGCAATGTAATATAAGGGAAGTCACAGACATACTGAGCTGCTGTTGTTTGCACAATTTCAAAAATAAAAGACACAATGATCTGAAATGATAAATTAGGCAACTCCTTTTAGGTCTTTTCAATACTCAAGATTTTTCTTGTTAAATTTTCACATTTGGACTTCTATTACGTCATCTGAACACTTCATTTTAACAATTCTTTTTTATGCAAATATTAATAAGTGTCATAATACTGAAAAATGTGTTAATAGCACCTGGAAGTGGTTTTCCATTACTCATCAGATTATAAGCCTGCAAGCATTCCTTTAGACACTGAGGGGAATGACAGAACTAGGGAGAAACTTTAGATCACAAAAATTATGTTTTAATGTCAACACCATTACAAATAACAGTACAAAATGAAATGCTTTTTTGTGTCAGGTTAGTGAACATGGTTAGCCATTTTATTCTATGATTCTGAATATACAGACAAGTCAAAGAACAGTTAATTTTCCTAATATATACCAATAATGTTTTAAAATTCAGGCATTTGCTGCTTGTTACTAAGTAGTTAAACATTTACTAAAATTTAATATTCATTCAAAAAATTCATTCATCCATTCATTCAACTCCCTTTGTTGCTGAGATTGCAGGCAACTTCATTGTGAGATCAAAATATTTCCCATACTTCTTATCTCATTTGTCAACATGCCAGTGATGCCCATTTCAAATGCAGACAATCCACACATTTCAGGTAAGGACAGAAGTCTATTCTTGCAAAAATACATTCCTCAAATCTCAGGATGTGTCATATTGAATTACATGGATGGAATTAAGGCTCCTCCACGGCAACTACTGGAACACCATGGAGTTCTAAAAGCTATATGGACAAATTTTTGAAAAAAGATTTTATTGTATACTTTGAAACTAACTTCCAGTTTGCTTTTTTACTCAAATTAAAAATGTCACCTTGTGTCCAGAAATAGATCAGTAAGCATCATAATAACCCAATGCTACCTGTGCGAACTTTAGCATTTCTTGTTTAAGTGAAGGTTATGTCCCATAACTTTCAGCCTCCTTCCCCCAAAACATTACCTCTGCAATAAGTTGTGCAATTTCCCTTAATAGTTTGAAAATACAGGTTTGATTGACCCAAATGAGTAGACAGACAAAACTCAACTGGGTGGTTATTGGTGGGCTGAAACCACACAATCTAAAGGATCACATTTCCACTCTGCAAGCATTGACATTTCCATCCAACAAGCACTGGAGCTCAATGCCAAAAAAAGTAAAATAAAAATTAATCTCCTGAAAAACTAGCATGGAAAGGCTCCAATAATCTTTTGCTTTTATTGACACATGTGCCATAACACCTTTACAGTTTTCTCACATAGCTGATAGACACCTCAGGCTCTCAGGATATTTAAAGATGCTCATATTTGTGGAGAAGGAACTGTCAGCAGGCCCGTCGGCTTGAGCTTGTTTATGCCGCCATCTAAAATGCAAACCCTTGGATATTTGATTTTCACGAGATGGGCTGCGAACTGAAGCAGAAAGACTTGGCATCAGAAGGCTGTGTAGCATTCATGTATTTACACAAATTCTTTCCAGAGTTAAGCAAACAGATGTGAGATGAGAGCCAGTTTGGTGTAGTGATTAAGTGCGTGGACTCTAATCTGGGAGAACCGGGTTTGATTCTCCACTCCTCCACTTGCACCTGGCTAGATGACCTTGAGCAAGCCATAGTTCTGATAAGAGCTGTCCTTGAAAAAGACAGTCATAGTTCACGACTGAACCACAGACTGAACCATGAACCCAACTGCACAGATATGACAGTCCTGAACTGAAATGTTTGTATAGGTTTGTGGGCCATTTAAACTTTAAAACCCTGCTTTCTGCTCCCAGCGAAAGCAAGGGGAGCAAAAAGTAGGGTTTTGGCTCGGACCCATTTAAATCTTCCAGTTCTGCTCCCCAACCCTTTGAAATGGGGGGGAGCAAAACCCGAGGGTTAAATACGGTGTGCCTCCTGAGGGCATTTCACCTCCTCCTTTCTGTTGGGCATAACTTTCCCGAACCATCAAAAAAGAAGGGGTGAAGTGCCTCCCACAGCGAGCAAAAAGGAGAGGGTGAAATGCCCCCTGGAAGGAACCTCACACCTTCTTTTCTGCTGGCCTAGCTATCTCGGGGCTGTGCCAGGCACCCTGAAGCATGTGAGCAAGTGGGGACAGACTTCTGCACTGGCTCAGCTGCCTCTGGCTCCCTGGCATAGTTCCTTTAAATGGGCTGTGCAAGTGAGCCCAAAGACAGCTGGGCTGGCTTGGAGAAGGCTCTCCCTACCAGCCCTTTCTACCGTTCCTAAAGTCTATCCTGATTATCAATACATAAGTAGCCTGAATGAAAGTGAAAGACAGTCACTTTCTAGAGCATTTAGAAACAGCAAAATACTCTATGCTTCCACCCCAGAACCAATGACAAGGACAGCTAAATTAAAATGGGAAAAGGTCAATAAACACAAAATGAGACCCACACAGACCCAAACTCTGGAACTTTCTCCACAGGTCTGTCTCCTTCTGTGCCCATCTTCTGCCAGCAGATAAAGATTCTTTTGTTTTGTGTTCCCTCAGCGATCCCACCGTTCTACCCAGTGTTTTAATTACTGTTTTTACATATTTGTATGTAATTTAGCTCTGTTTTGAATTGTTTTAATGATTGGTTTTTGGTTGCTTTTAAGCTTTTTAAAATGTGATTTGGGGAGAGGCCATGAATCAATGGTAAAGCTTATGCTTGACATGCAGAAGGTCTCAGGTTCAACCCCTGGCACCTCCAGTTAAAAGAACCAGGCACTAGGTTTGACACGGGTAGACCAAGGGTCTAAGGAAAGCTTCTGTATATATGTGTGCATGTATACTTTTCACACTTTATGTGTTTGCTGCAGAAAACACTGGTTAACTGTAGGGTTTCCACAGCATTTGTAATGTCTTTAAAGGAGCAAGACTTATCACTGTGTGCAGGTAAGAAAGCAGGAAATGATGGACATTGAAACGAACTTCAAATATATGCTCCCTCTAAGCTGTGGAGTCTTGTGAGCAAAAATTCTACTTTGTGAGCTACTGGCATTAAAATTGTGAGTGAGCAATTTGGCTACTGCATAGATTAGTTTGCTCCACAGCCATCCTTCCTGAGCTAAGACAAAAATGTGTGAGCCAGAGGCTAAAAAACTATGAGCTAGCTCACACTAACTCAGCTTAGAGGGAACACTGTATACTAGTAGGATCTGAACTGGCTGTAACCATGCACGAAACAGATCTTGGGGTCGGGGCAGACAGACCACTGAAATACCAAGGCAAAATGCAGAAGCAGGAAAAAAATTAAAAATTGCCTTTTAAGAATTATTAGGAGAAGGACTGGAAGAAAAATAGCCAATATCACAATACCCTTTATTAGGAAATGCTGCTCTTGCAAGTCCCAAAGATCCAGTTTCCTGTACCCTTGAGTTACTTACTTCTTTCTGGGTACTTCCTCTGCCACCTGTCTAGTTTAATAGACTAGCCCGTCAGCACTCTTTGCCATGGCACTGCCTAAAGGCTCTGACTTGTTGCATTGCTGTCCACTTGGCACTCACCAAGCACTGTGGGGACTTGCACAACTGTGCAGTCCATGATACAGCTGCCCCCCACCCCCATGTCTCCTGAATAACTGTGACAGAATTCGTCATGGCATGGATGCACAGATCAGATTACTGACACTTAATTTAGACAGAAGTTTAATAACGTCATCAAAGCTCACACATGGCCGGGCTATTTACACAGCAAACTGAGCAAAAATCAGTAGGATCTGAACTGGCTGTAACCATGCATGAAACAGATCTTGGGGTCGGGGCAGACAGACCACTGAAATACCAAGGCAAAATGCAGAAGCAGGAAAAAAATTAAAAATTGCCTTTTAAGAATTATTAGGAGAAGGACTGGAAGAAAAATAGCCAATATCACAATACCCTTTATTAGGAAATGCTGCTCTTGCAAGTCACAAAGATCCAGTTTCCCGTACCCTTGAGTTACTTACTTCTTTCTGGGTACTTCCTCTGCCACCTGTCTAGTTTAACAGACTAGCCTGTCAGCACTCTTTGCCATGGCACTGCCTAAAGGCAGTGTTGCGTTGTTGCATTGCTGCCCACTTGGCACTCACCAAGCACTGTGGGAACTTGCACAACTGTGCACTCCAGGACATTTACAGCTGCCCCCCACCCCCATGTCTCCTGAATAACCGTGACAGAATTAGTCATGGCATGGATGCACAGATCAGACTACTGACTCTTAATTTAGACAGAAGTTTAATAACGTCATCAAAGCTCACACATGGCCTATTTACACAGCAAACTGAGCAAAAATCAAAAGTGATATAATTTCCAATCTCCTTTCCC
>NW_015165320.1:193552-203088 GCF_001447785.1 Gekko japonicus
CCCTACTTTGGTATATGCCCTATGTGATGGATAGGCTACTTATGCTTAAAGTTGTAGTGTTAAAAATCAGCCAGGGGTTGAACCTGAGACCTTCAGCATGTCAACCATAAGCCTTTCCTAGATTACAGCTCCTTCCCTTTATTCAGCCACTTGTGCTTAAGATGGCATCCACAATTTATTGCTTCAAGTTAACTGGACAGAACTTAAGAGTGGAGCAGAACAGATCTAAAAACACCTTAGTCTCAGCACCCAGTGATTTTATATAACCTCTTTTCTGACTCTTCCCTTGTGGATTTTTTCATCCCTTTCCAAAAGGAAAAGGTACAATCTAGCTGTGGGTTCCCCAATCTGTCTCTCCTAGGTTCAGCTCTCTGGCCAAGGTGTCACCTTGGCAACAATTTGTCTTCCTCCTGCCAGAGCCATCTGCATATCTGCCTGTGAAGCTGACTCCTTGCCCAGTAGGCTCCTCCATTATTGTTAACCTGTAGAAAGGCACTTTGAACATCTAAAGAGTGTGTGGGGCTTTTCCATTCTATGATGAGTCCTGTAAAATAAGTGGGCGGATATTTTTCTTCCTTCTCATAATACTTAAATTTGAAGATCATGCAGTGAAAACAATGACCAATGATTTAAGACGGATAAAAAACCCCTACACCTTCACACACGTTTCTTAAATACTTATGCACACTGCAATTCCTATTCAGTTTGATAAGGATGGACTCGCACAGTCCTATTCCTTGCGTGATAAGCACATGGAGCCTACTTATTTAAAAATCTCCATCATTCATTGGCAACCTGTTAATGTCCTCACCCTTCAGTGGTGAGGAAAACCTTATGAACACTGTCAGTTCCTGGAAGTAACAAATACAAAACAGATAAGGAATGGGTTGGATCTTATGGCTGTCTTAGTGGAGGTATTTTCTGCTAACAGAACATGCTTTCCTCTGATGCAAGATAGTAGTTTGATGGTACTTGGGATCCAACCCCATCTATTTTGTTGAATAATCCAATTGAAAATTCTGTGCAACAAAACTGCACAACCAACAAGAGTCAAAGTCTTTATTAATATGGTCATAGACCAGCACAAGTCTCAGCAAGCACAGCCAATAAAATTACTACCTAGTTTGTATTTCAGACTAATCCATATCTTTCTATCACTTGTATAACAGAAAAGCAACATTAATTTATGTTTAAACAAGTAACAATAATAATAAACGTCTTGTTCCAAGTGTGTGTGTGTGCGTGTGTGTGTGTGTGTGTGTGAGTGAGAGAGAGAGAGAGGTGGGGCGGGGGGGGGAGTGAAGGGGAGAGAGAGAGAGAGAGAGAGAGAGAGAGAATGTGGTGTGTAACATACACATGCACTTAGATCATTTCTAGCTTTTTTTTTTGTTAGGGGAAGCTTTAAAAAAAATTCTTTCCAAACTTTTCACATTGGGCTTGCATTCAGTTTGAAGTTTTGGTTCATAATCTATTTGCACTTAATAGACTACTTGTCACAGACACAGAATCTTCAATGTCACCGCTGTTGTATGAATTGCTATAGGGAAAACCAAAGAGAATCGGTCCTGACATCCTTCTCTCTCCATACATGTTGGTGCCAATCAATGCAAGAGAAACAGCTCAAAGACAGCAAGAACATACTAGTGACAATTTAAAGGACTGAAAAACACAATCTGTCAAATGGTGCCAGCTTGGGATGTGGGAGAGCATGCTTTGCATCTGATCCCAAGTCTAGCAATGGATGGGCATTCTGATTAACTTTCCATCCTTGAAAAATACAAAATCAGGAGTTTTTGTAAGTTTCCCTTCACAAGCAATCCCTTCTTCCAGTCCCCAACCAGGCAGCACTTTCAACAGTGGTCCCTGCCATTGTTCACTGTGGCCCCATCATTGCCGGCAGCCTAAACACTAAGCACAGTGAGGTGCCACCAGTATTGCTTCTGCTCAACTGTCTTTGCTCTTCAATAGAATTCTAAGGATCAGAAGGAAGGGCAGGGGAAAAATCAGCTAGCACGATGGTCACATTCACAGTGTGATACCTACTCCTATGGCTTCCGGGAATTATTCTGCACTACCTTCTAAAATGACATCGTCATCACCAGCAAGTGGACTAGTGTTGTCACAAGCAAATGCTTTGGCTCTCTATTTCTGAGGAGAGCGGCTCATCTATAGAGGGCAGAAACTCATGACCCAGAAGACCCTGCACTTTCATGTGTTCTGAAAGTGAGAGCATGCTCTTGACCTGTTTCCTTCCTGTAAGGTCAATTTATATGCATAGGCATTGTAGCATCTGATCCTCATGGGCTATCCCTAACTCTGGGGTGGTGATCTGACCAAGATATCATTCAAGTACAGAAGAATTGTGATACTCTTTTGTCCTGATGTGAGCTACCAGGTCCTGGGTGGAAACAACAGAGAACAAGAAATATCTGAATGTCAAGGCTCATTACTGATAGTGTTTATGACTTTAACCAAACATGAGGAAATGCTGATGGCTTGGCTGAACTGGAACAGGGAGGAATGTGTGTGCATCAAATCAATTTATATCAGCATATCTCTCCACTAAATGAAAGTGGTAGGCCAAAAAAATAATAATAATCCACTTTCAGCTTCCTTTTGATGCATCTTTAAATCCAGTATGGCATGTATATCACGTGGATGGTGTGTGTGCATCCGCATGGAGAAGAAACTGTGATGAGAACATATACTGTACATATCCCACTAATGTGGGATACAGAAACTGAACTGAATCAGACAGTTGGTTCATAGTCAATACTGCCTACTAAGACTGACAGTGACTTTCCAGGATCAGTTCAGATTACTGATAACGGTCTAAGACAAGCACAAGTCACATGAAAACAGTACAGATGGATTATAGATTAATTACATGGAATCAGTCATATATATATATATATGTGTGTGTAAAGTAAAGGTTCCCTTGCTCGAAAGCCAGTCGAGTCCGACTCTAGGGTTGCGGTGCTCATCTCCGTTTCAAAGCGGAAGAGCCAGCGCTGTCCGAAGACGTTTCCGTGGTCGTGTGGCCAGCATGACTAAACACCAAGGTGCATGGAACGCCATTACCTTCCCACCGAAGTGGTACCTATTTATCGACTTGCAATTTCTTGCTTTCGAACTGCTAGGTTGGCAGGAGCTGGAACTAGAGACGGGAGCTCACTGCATCATGCGACACCCAGGTCTCGAACTGCTGGACTACTGACCTTCCACAGCCTGCAGTTCAGCGTCTTAACCACTTGAGCCACCGCAGCTCTATATCAACCACATCAGCACCTTGCCAACATAAGAGTCTTTCTGTATTGCCCCTCCACCACCGCAGAGGGAAGTACTCACTATCTGAGAATGCCTTTGGATGGGTTGGAGACGACAGTAACAAAAGATAAGCAGCCTGGGCTACAACATATCTGGAGTTCTCCAAGGCAAATCAAACAATCTTTGCTTTACAGTTGCTTTTGCCTGGGCTAGTTCCATTGCCAGGAGTGGCGGCGGTGGTGGTGGTAAATTCATCATCTTGTGATCCACTGCCTTTAGCTAAGAGGATTGGAAACAATCCTGAAGAATTAAATGTCTTAAGCCTTGAGAAGTATAATTAAACTTGAGCCAGAGGTTACCCTAGCCTCTACTTTGATCAGGCCAGATTCTAAATGCAAACTTGTGTTAGAAATGCAGTTGAGCAATCAAAATGCTGCTCTTAAAAATTTTGACTGCAAAACTTTCCAGGATCTCAGGTATTACCTTTCACATTACCTTGCTACCTGATCCTTTCAATTGGAGATGCTGAGGACTAAACCTAGGACCTTCTTCATGCCAAGCAGATGCTCTGTCACAATTGGTCCCTGGTGTGATGGTCCTAGTATCTCAAGAGGTGCTGAATTGTAGTTAACATAATATATTTCCCCAAGGATACAGATCTTACCGTTTTGCTAACTGGTTGGTATAGATGAAAGCACCAGACAGATATGGCTTGGCTATGAGTTCCCCAGCAAACCTTGATGAGGATACAATCCATTTGCTAAACAAAAAACAACTTTGCCAAGGAGAATGATTCATTAACCAGTCTAAAAGTCTACAAAACTGATTTCTTTTTGTAATGGAAATCTTTTCACTGGATATATAGCTTTCTGGATATGTTGGGCACTCCACATTCCATATCAAGACTTGGAAGACCCTGTCTGTGGCCTGGACAGGCAAGTCCAGCAAAGCAGAGTAACCCTCAGTCATTGGGGCTCAATACTACAGCCATGTAGGAAGCGTGTTCCCTCTAAGCTGAGTTAGTGTGAGCTAGCTCACAGTTTTTTAGCCTCCGGCTCACACATTTTTGTCTCAGCTCAGGAAGGATGGCTCCAGAGCACACTAATTTATGCAGCAGTCAAATCGCTCGCTCACAAAGAAGCTCACAAATAATAATTTTTGCTCACAAGACTCCACAGCTTAGAGGGAACCTTCTCTACCCAATCACCAATGATCTGGGACGGAAGAGAACACTTATGGGGGAAAGAACCATGTAACCCAGATGGCGGAAGGTAGATGGGTATGAAAGGCACCATAAGAGTTTACAGGGATGCAGATCTATTAATTTTCCTGCACTAAAAACTATATCCCATATTTTAGCCTACTTTCAATAACTACTTTGGCTTCCATTCATCTAAAAGTCATTTGCATGGGTTGCAGTTTTGCTTCTCTCTCAGTGCTGATAAACTGTCTGCCATGGTGTTCTTTTCTAATGCCTAAGTAATCATGATGTAATAAAACAAAGCTCTCACTGAAGCTGTGACAAATGGCCCTCCTGATGAGCCAAAGGGCTATTACTAAGACCATGCGAGAGCCCCATAGCAACCAGACTGGACAGGATCTGTGACAACTGCTAAAGTATCAGTTGAAAGAAAGAGGATGGTGGTGTAATGCAGATGAACAGTGCATTTGCTAGCTGGGTGGTCTGGGGAAATGAGCAATATTGCAGAGCAAAGACATGGCAGGAGCTTGAATAGCTTCAGAACAGAAAGGGAAGGGTGATATGGAAACAAAGTAGGAGGTCTCGTAAATAATGTACTACTAATGGAAGAAGAAAAAAGGATGGGGGAAACAGTGAGAGCACGAATGTGTGTCCCCCGGGAAGAGGACAGAATGTGGAGTCGCCCGTTGATAAATATGGCTGCCATGTAGTTCACTGTCCAAAACACATATTTCAAGCAACAATTGTGAGCAGCCAGACCCCTCCCGCAGATGGGCAGTTTTAGACAAAATGCCCCTCTTTAAATATCACCCACAAATCATACATGCACTGCACTGCCTGGCCTAGAAATAAAAAAAAATGGAGCTGGGACAAGCAAAATGGACGCTGGCCAGAGACAAGCCTGGAGAAATGTTTTGGAAAGTGAATCAGGGCAGCTGACTCACTAATTGTTCTCCCCCCGACCCTAAAAGGAGATACTTAATCTAAACAATGGGTTTTCTGAAAAAGCCTCCCCTCACCTTGACTTAACCCCCATCCACACCTGGCCACACCTTCCTTCATCCATTCACCCAAATTAGTGCTACTTATACAGTCTGGTAGCTTCCCTGGGTCATCAGAGAACATTAACACTTTTAGTTTACATCGAACAATCTCATCAAGGAGCATTAGCTCAGCTCATGCAAACTCTCATGAGTCTCCCCATGTCTTTGTCCAGCCTGGGAAATCCAATCAAGTTATTGCTTTAGGGACAAAACATATCAGACCACTCTAGGGGGGATTTTTCCTATAACTGGACATATTCTGCCCCATGGTGGTGTGTGGATGTTCTCAGTGCTAAACATCGCACACCTCCTCTCTGTGGGCTTCCTCCTTATCTCCAGGAAATGCTGGCCATTTCTCTTGCTGCCTTCCATGGACCTCGATCTCCAAGACTTGATAAATATCAACTTCCCCAAATCACTTTCCCCGCTACTTCCTTTTATTTTCCCCCTTAAATAGTTTCTGTGCTCCCCGTGTGCTTTGTGTGTGTTCTACCCTTTTATTCTTTTTATAATAAAACACCTTTCCAGTTGTACTTCAGCCTGTTTATTTTGAGGGAACAATCCCCATAAGCACTGGTGGAGATCCCCTAGCTACCCCCTCTCACTGGTCTCCAATTAAGCTAATTCCCCTCAATTAATTAGGAGACTCCCAAATTTTCTATGTGGATGTCTTTCTGAAATAGGAAATCACTTGTGATCACTGTGCATACACACAGAGAAACAGAGCATTTACCATAGAAGAGGGTATACATACAAGTTCCTACATGGATATGTTATCCTGTGCATTCTTTTAAAAAATACTATTGAAATTGAATTTATTATTTCTGCTTATTTCTAGCACTGTTTCATCTCTTGTCCTAAAAGTTACAAAATACACAACATTGCATTTTTTTCTCTTTTCCTTTTTTTTTTTTGTAAAAAAGGTTAAAATGTTATTTCTGGTATGTATACTGCTGGAGTGAAAGAGAGAAACAATCACTCCAAATATTTACAAGGACCTCAATGTTCTACCCTGCCTGCAGGTCTGTGTAACTATTATAAAGTTGACTTGTGAGACGAAAGAAAAGCAAAAGAGAAAATTATTTCCTCATAAAAAGATGAGACGTGAAAAATATGAGAATAAAACACATTTGAATAGAAACTACTTTACAGATTCCTTCTTGAGCAAGTTAACAGCTGAACTCATCACAGGGAGAGCACAATCATCCAACTTCCCTTTATTCTCTAGCTACGGCTTTAATGTTGCTATATATAGGAAACCATGGAGGTTTCTATTTTCTGTTACTATTAACTTCTATATTTAAACAGGTAGTTTTCTACAAGTGAAAGGTCCCCCCCCCCTGAATTTCTCACATTTATAAAATGGAATAGAACAGCATCTGATTTAAAAATATCTTACACTTTCTGCCCTACTTTAGTGTTATTTAAAGAAAGGCCATTTGGTACCGTATGCAGTGAGAGCAGATTTTTAGATAAAATTCTATAAAGAGCTTATCCATGATAGCTAAAGCGGACTTCTGTGTGTAGGAAAGCTTCTTGAAGGGTTGATAACTACTAGAAACATGGGAGTGGATTCCAGTGTTCTAACTGGCACAATGAATCACAAACAGCAGTTCACTTACAGAATGGGGCCTTTCTGTTTAGGGTTGCCAGCTCTGGGTTGAAAAATACCTGGAGATTTTGGGGTGGAGCCTGGGGAGGGCGGGTTTTGGGGAGGGCAGGGACCTCCATCCTCCAAAGCAGCCATTTTCTCCAGGGGAACTGATCTTGGTGGTCTGGAGATCAAATATAATATCAGGAGACCTCCAGATACCACCTGCAGGTTGGGAATTCTAAATCTTTTCCTTCCTGATACAGCTCCATGTACCCTTCAAAAATCTGCTTTTAAGGGTTGGGGTGCCCCCACAATAGTATTTAATGTAGTGCAAAGGAGTAGCAAGGAGAGAGGTTTGGTTCAAGAAGAAGTGGAGGAAATCGGAGACTTCATCTGTCATTAGTGAAACTGCTCTTGTATCTATCTATGCCAAAATGCTGGATTAAATGGATCTAACAAAGTCCTTTGTATATCCTAAATTTACCACTACGGTTCTAGTACATTTTAAAGTGTGTGTCCATTGGTCATGTTAAAGCATCCAGTGAAATAGCTAGGATTAGTGAACTGGATTCACATACATACACTCCACCCAATAGTTAAGAAAGTACTCATCAGAACAAAATCAAATTTGCTACTACTTAGATTACTTAGTAATCTGGTTTGCCATACACTACTGACCCTATGTACCCACAATTCTAAGTGAATTTTTATTTCTCTTCCCAACTATTCTCCTCTCAGTCCTCAAAAGAAATTTACTAACAGATAAAATCTAAAATTGTATTTTTAAACCTTAATTCACCACTGTCCCTTTGTCAAGACCTTACACATTTATATATCCATGCACTGAATATTTAAGCAGACACTCAAAGCTTAGATGCTGCTACAGCAAGTTCATTTAAAGCTATTCCAAGATAAATTCCTCTGCAATGCTTTTAAATATACATTGCAGCTCTGACCTTTTATGTTATACTCATATGTAACAGGAGCCAAAATGCTGTGTTTACGGTTTAACCGTGACCCCTTACATTCCTCAACAAAAGATTTATTGGATTATCTTTTATTCTATGCTACTGAAGAAAGTAAAACCTCACATATTTCAAGTATGTTGGAACATTAGACACATCAGGTTTTTAAAAATGTATACAAAAGTGATTCTACTCACTGAGAGAGAAGCAAAAAATACTCTGTTATTGTAAACTGACTTCAGCCAAATCCTCAAACTTAATTCTCATGATCTCTGAAAAATGCATGTCAATGAAAAACTGAAGGTCTAAGAGTTGGGGCAGGAACCTACAGCAAGTGACCCTTCTAAGGGAAGGATGGTCGCATGGGGCTAGACTGAAAGAGATGGTCAGTGCCCAGAAATTGGTTGCAAAATACGTTGTGGAAGCAGAAATGTTCAATGAGGAAACAATGTTTACCTTAGTGTAAGTGGCTACCAGTTTTTTACTTGCAGGTCTGCTTTTACAAGACCTCTTGTGCAAATGGAAATTTTGTGCTGGATCCAGCCCATGATCTTTTGGCCTTTCAACTGCTTGTTAAGGAATGATGATCTTGGTAGGATCTTGGTATAAAAACAACCTCTCTATATATATTTAACTAGCAGTAAAGCCCGTTGTGAAAGCAATACAACGGGATCTAGAAAGAGGCTCTGGGGGAGTGCTCTGGCTTTGGGCAAACAGTGTCAATTTGCTGTGGTGATCTCAGCAGGGTATAATGACAGAGTCCACTGTTTTCTCCAGAGGAACTGATCTCTGCTACCTGAAGAGCAGTTGTAATAGTGAGTGATCTGTAGCCCTCACCTGGAGATTGGCAGCAATTGTTACCCAGGACAAAATGGCTGGTTTGGAGGGTGGAGTCTATGGCAGTGTACCTGTCTGAGGCCCCACCCCTCCTCAAACCTCACCCTCTTCAGGCTCCATCCCTCAAATCTCCAGGAATTTCCCATCTGGAGTTGGCAACCCTATCAGGACTGGCCCCAATGTGTTTTCTCCCAAAGGCCAAAGTAGGTGACAGGACCAAGCTTAGTTGCCTACCAACAGGCACTGAGGGGAAAGTAGGATTGCCAGCTCTAAGGAGGGAAATACCTGGAGGTTTGGGGGGTGGATTCTGTAGAGGGCAGGGCGACGGAGGCATCGGCCTTCTGTCGCCCGCCTTATGGCATTGTGCCTTTCTGAGGTCCCACCCCTCCTCAAACCTCACCCTCTTCAGGCTCCATCCCTCAAATCTCCAAGAATTTCCCATCTGGAGTTGGCAACCCTATCAGGACTGGCCCCAATGTGTTTTCTCCCAAAGGCCAAAGTAGGTGACAGGACCAAGCTTAGTTGCCTACCAACAGGCACTGAGGGGAATGTTGGGTTGCCAGCTCTAAGGAGGGAAATACCTGGAGATTTGGGGGGTGGATTCTGTAGAGGGCAGCATTGGGCGGGGG
>NW_015165320.1:204523-206793 GCF_001447785.1 Gekko japonicus
GTCATTTGCATATGTGGCCTGATTGGCCTTTGCCTCTAACAATTCTAAACAGTTTGTTGTTGCTGTTGGGAGTCATTGAATGTGTCCTGAGGTAAAATACATATTCTAATTTCCCCTTAAATGGTCACTGGAGTTGCCAAAATAATATCCCAATCTTCCCTAAGAAAATTTCCCAGCTATTACAGTGGCTGCTTTGGGCAGTGGACTCTATGGCATTATACCCTGCTGAAGTCCCTCCGCACCCCAAACCCTGCCCTCCCCAGGCTCTACCCCTTAAATCTACAGGTATTTTCCAACCCAGAGTTGTCAACCCTGTAACTGGCTATGGAACCGCTTTCCAGACCCTTGGAATGCAGAAGACATGGCATAGGAGGAGGTGCTTTTCTACCTTAGCTGCCACTGCATAACCCCAAATCAACATAAGTCAGGGGTGGAGGGAACCATATCTGTTACCCTGAGGCTGTCCTCCCATACTACCCACTTGGGACAGCAAAATGACTTGAGACTGACTTGCCTTATAGCTAAGCAGAAGGAAATAAACACTGCTTGCCCCCCTCTATTATCCCCTTCCTTTTTGCTGGGCCAGTCCCAGGCTTCTTCTATAATGCTCCAAGTATGCTAAAAGGCAACATACCTTTTACATGGCACATGTATTTGCTGCTGGACTACTATATGTTTTCCAGTGACGAATGATGCCTGAAGGAGAAATGTCTATATGGGGATACATAAGGGGAAAGTACTAGGGAGCCCTAACTGGCCACCGTTCCTTGATGAGCTTCCATCTTCCACTATGATACACATATCTAAAGGAAAAATGCACCAGAAAGTAGCCAGTTTGGGAACCTGTGAGGTGTAGTGGTGCCAGATTCCAAACTAGGATCTGGGAGACCCAGATTCAAATCCCTGCTCTGCAATGGAAGCTTGCTGGGTGGTCTTGGGCCATTCACACACACTCTCAGCCTGGCCTACCTCATGGGGTTGTTGAAGGATAAAATGGAGGAGAGGAGAAAAACAGATTGCTTACCTGTAACTGATGATCTTTGAGTGGTCATCTGTGCATTCATACCTCTGGAATATAGTGCGCCTCCACCGACCCCGATCGGTATAATGGAAAGCAAAAGGGATTTCTGTGCCCACTCCCCAGTCACGTGCCGGGCTCCACTGCGCATGACTAGGGAAGGGGCACAACGATCCCGCCAATTCCTTCTGACCGCTGCCCTCAGTCTCTAAAGAAAGGAGAAGACTGAAAGCAGAGGGGAAGGAGGGCAGGTGGTGTGAATGCACAGATGACTACTCAAATATCATCAGTTACAGGTAAGCAACATGTTTATCTTCTTCGTGGTCTCTGTGCATCACACCTCTGGGAGACTAGCAAGCAGTACACGCCTACCTGGAGAAGGGAGCTGAAGGTCCTAGATCTGCACCGCCTGCAACACCGCTCGACTAACTATGGAATGCTGATGAAGACGTACGTCAAGGGCATAGTGCTTCACAAACATGTGAGGAGTAGCCCAAGTCGCAGCATTGCAGATATCCCCAAGCGATGCACCTCATAGGAAGGCTGTGGATGTAGCCACCGCCTGGGTGGAATGTGCCCTAAGCAGACCCGGGAGCGGCTGCTTCGCCAAAGAGTAGCAAAGCTTAATAGTCTCCACAATCCATTTGGATAGACGTTGGGATGATAGCTTCTTCCCTTGGGTAGGTGAAGCATAAGAAACAAACAGAGCCGGTGACTTTCGAAAGGGACAAGTTCTATTCAGATAAAAGAGCAAAGTCCTTTTAACGTCCAACGAATGGAGCCGACGTTCTCCATCAGATGTCGGGGACAGGAAGAACACCGGGAAGACTATGTCCGCTTGTAGATGAAACTCTGAAACCACCTTTGGTAAGAAAGAAACATCTGGAGCCAACGTGACCCCACTATGAAGGAAGGTGTGGGTGGGGGGGTCACAGCGAAGTGCTGACAGCTCACTTACTCTCCCGGCAGAGGTGACAGCGACCAGAAAGGCTGTCTTCCAGGACAAAAGCTGCAGACTACAAGTAGCCATCGGCTCAAAGGGACTGCTCATGACACTCATGAGCACCAGAGGTAGGTCCCAGGTTGGCGTGGGGCCGTGTGATGGAGGGAAGAGGTGGGTTAGACCTTTTAAGAACTTTTTGGTCTGAGGGTGGGAGAAAACAGAATGACCATCGATAGGTGGATGATTAGCCAAAATGGCAGCTAAGTACACTTTCAAGGAGGCACAGTTAAGGCCCAAGTCCAAACGGGA
>NW_015165320.1:207294-224565 GCF_001447785.1 Gekko japonicus
CACCAGAGGTAAGTCCCAGGCCGGCGTGGGGCCGTGTGATGAAGAGGTGGGGTAGACCTTTTAAGAACTTTTTGGTCTGAGAGTGGGAGAAAACAGAATGACCATCGATGGGTGGATGATTAGCCGAAATGGCAGCTAAGTACACCTTCAAGGAAGCACAGTTAAGGCCCAAGTCCAAACGGGACAACAAAAAACCAAAGATCGCCATCAGGCCCGATGGGGGTGGTGGTAATCCTGACAAAGTCAGGTAGGACAGGAATTTCTTCCACTTCCCATCATAAGACGTTCGAGGAGATGATTTATGACAGTTCAATAGGACATGCTCTATCCTGTCTCTAACTGTCAAAAGAGGATTCTCCAAGCTGTGAGCTTGAGACGCTGCACATCGTGATGCAGTATCTGTCCCTTCCCTGCAAGGAGGCGATCCGCAGCTGGGGGGAAGTGGATGAAGGAGCCCTTGGATAGATGAAGCAGAAGGGAGAACTAGTGTTGCCGGGGCCACCAGGGAGTGACCAGAAGACAACGTGGTTTCTCCTGCATCACCTTGACGAGTACTCTGGAGATCAGAGGAATCAGAGGAAAAAGGAACACGTACAGGTGTGACCACGGGATGAGGAGATAGCGGATCGGTCCCCGCTCTGAAGCAGAACAGACATCATTTCCTGTTCTGGCATGTTGCGAACACGTCCACCTCTGGACGGCCCCAGAGATGAAAAATCGGTTGGAGGTAGCTCCAGTTGAGCTCCCACTCATGGCCCAACACGCCTCCTCTGCTCAGGAAGTCCGCTTGTACATTCAGAGTTCCCGGAAGATGGCTGGCTCTCAGGAACGTGCTCCACGACTGACATTCATCCCATATGTACAGGGCCAGCCGGCACAGTGCTCTGGAAATCGTGCCTCCCTGCCTGTTGATATAACACAGGGCTGTGGTGTTGTTGGTGAGGACAGTGACCACCTGTAGGGCCACCAGGTGTCAGAAAGATCTGAGTGCGTACTGCACGGTCAGCAACTCCAGGAAATTGATGTGATGGTGGGCTACATGGGACTCCCATTGAGCCCCAATGCAAAGCCCCTTGAGATGTGCACCCAAGCCCCACAGAGACGCGTCTGTTGTCAACGTCATTGTAGAAGTGGGTGGGTGGAACAGCGCTCCTGCCAAGATATTCAAAGGGTCTGTCCACCCACGTAGGGAACAATACCTTCAGTGGGAGGACAAGTCGAAGGGACTGAGGTTGTTGTGGATGAAATTTCCGGATGAACTACAGTTGCAGTGGCTGCATGTGGAGTCTGGCAAAGAGAATCACAGTGGTGGTGGCCACCATCAAGCTCAATAACCATTGAATTTGTTTTGCAGTGCCACTTCCCGTCCTGTGGAAGAGGTCCGCTAAATCGACAATGTCCCGTGCTTGCTGAGGAGGAAGAAATGCCTTGCACAGTAGAGAGTCCAGAATCGCCTCTATAAATTGCACCTGCGTGGCGGAGAGGAGCATTGACTTTTTTAGGTTTACCTTGAGGCCCAGAGATTCCAGGGTGGTCAAGATCAGTTCAATGTGGTTGAGTAGGGATGTCTTGGAGTCCGCTACCAGCAACCAATCGTCGATGTATGGAAAAATTTGAATGCCCTTCAAACAGAGGTATGCTACGATAACAACCATCACCTCGTGAAAACCCTTGGGGCTGTGGATAGCCCAAAAGGGAGGGCTTTGTACTGGAAATGTCTGTTTCCTACTGCAAAACGGAGGAACATACGGTGGGAAGGGTGAATGGAGACATGGAAATAAGCATCCTTGAGGTCCAACGTCACCATCCACACCCCTCGATTCAGGAGTGGAAGAATGGTTGATAATGTCGTCATCCTGAATTTTTTGTATATGATGAAATAGTTCAAGTTTCTGAGGTCCATTATGGGACAGAGGCCTCCGTCCTTCTTCGGAACCATGAAGTAGCGAGAATAAAACCCCTCTTGGTGTTGAGTTACAGGCACTGGTTCTATGGCATCCTTTTGAAGAAGGGTTTGCACTTCCGCCAGTAGAACGTCTGAAGTAGGAATTACAATGAAATGAGCAGTCGAAGGAAGTTGGGAAAACTCTATAAGGTACCCATCCTCGATAATTGAAAGGACCACCGGTCTGACGTTATAAGTTTCCAGACGGACAGAAACGGAGACAGGCGGTTGTGAGACACCTGGAAGACGCTGACGTCAAAGATTCTGCTTAGAAACCTTAGGAGCTTTTGCTCTGGATAGGGAAGCAGGTGAAAACTGAGGCTTTCTCCCATAAGGTCAAGAAGAGCTGCCAGGGGAACATTGCCAGTGTGGCTCAGGAGAGGATTTTGATGAGGATCTACGGGACCACTGCTTGGTCCAAGTCTTCCCCTTAGTATATTTAGCACCTGAAGTGACTC
This sequence comes from Gekko japonicus, assembly GCF_001447785.1. Taxonomy (NCBI): domain Eukaryota; kingdom Metazoa; phylum Chordata; class Lepidosauria; order Squamata; family Gekkonidae; genus Gekko; species Gekko japonicus. Next base: position 209,698 of record NW_015165320.1, read on the forward strand.
TCAGGTTATGAGATGTTTTGATGCTTTTATCGAGCTCTTGAAGCACGGTATCGGTAGTAGAGTTAAAAAGTCCAGCACCTCAAAGGGAAGATCCTCAACAACAGTCTTGGTGTCTGGCTGCAATGCCAAGGAGCGCAGCCATGCATGCTGCCACAGGGCAACCGAGGAAGTGAGGGTCTTTGCCGCGATGTCTAACATATGCTTGGAAGCATTGAGTTGGTGTTTCGCCAGAAGGATGCCTTCCTTCTGGATACGTCTGGCTTGGAGATTGATAACATCTGGGAGAGCAGCGATAAACTCTGACATCTGCTCCCATAAGGCATACTAATATCAGCCCATACAGGCAGCATAATTGGAGGTGTAGAACTTTCTGCTGTGTAGAACTTTCTGCTGAAGGAGTCAAGTTTCCTACCTTCCCTATCGAAAGGGGAAAAATGGCTGCGTTTGCCTTTAGCAGAAGAAGTCACCACAATGGAATTCTATTTCGGGTGGATGAAAAAGAACTCTGCGTCCCGTCTCTTGCACCTTTTACATATGCTCCATCCATTTGCTGGAAATAGGGATGGACGAAGGATGAGCCCAGGGAGCCTTCGTGGTCTGTAGCAAGACCGAAGTCATGAAGAGATGCACCTTGTAGCTGCCCACGGCCAAGTAAATCAAACGAAGCGGTTCTGGACAACGTCGCTACCTCAGCTTGGTGAGAAGTCGACAGAGTTTTGCCAAGAGAGCCTTTCTTGTGCTTCTTACACTTGATAGGCCGATCGTCCTTGCTCCCTTATGTTTTTTTAAAGGAGTATGGGCTTCTGACTGCAATGCCGGAATCGAGCGTTTCAGTTCCGATCGGTCAGCATCAACTTGAGCCAGTGTCGAAGACAGAGTGGCCATCGACTCTGATGCAGGTGCCGACATGGAGGTGTGGCCAGAAGAGTCCTGCGATGACGCCATCGGAGAGAGCGTGAGTTCCAACAGTGCGACTCGGAGTCTAGCTGTCCGATTCTTTCTTGTCTGCTTGGAGAACTTGGAACAGTGGGCGCAGGAGTCCACTCGGTGCGATTCCCCCAGGCACAAAAGGCAAAGTGAGTGTCCGTCAGGGGGGGCGATTTTGTTACCACACTTCCAGCACCATCAAAAGAAAGCCCATCGTTTCGCCATAGGCCGGAGGAAGGGGAAAAGATCTCCATCAGAGCAGAGATAAATCCAAAGAAACACTAACTATAAACTACTTTCCTAACTATAGAAAAACCAGAAAAGGGGCCAAAGGCCAAAATTGCTACCGACTGAGGCGGAGAAGATCCTACTAGCGCGGCAGTCAGAAGAGAACTGGCGTGATCATCGTGCCCCTCCCCTAGTCATGCGCAGTGGAGCCCAGCATGTGACTGGGGAGCGGGCGCGAAAATCTCTTTTGCTTTCCATTATACCGATCGGGGTCGGTGCAGGCGCACTATATCCCAGAGGTGTGATGCACAGAGACCACAAAGAAAATCAATGTAAGCTGCTTTGTGGGGACTTGGGCACAGTCCTACCATTGTGTTTGGGTCCCCACTGGGGAGAAAGGCTGTATATGATTGAAGTAAGTAAACATCACCCATGTTGAAGTGTGGAGCTACCCTTCAAAATACTGACCAAAGCCACTTGGGCACAGTCCTACCATTGTGCAAGGTCCTCAGCTACTGTAAAATCTGAAAAACATCCATCTTATGGTTCTCTGCAGTACTGCAACACATGGAGTAGCACATGGAGGCTGTATTTTCAGGGCTTTGTAAATCTGACAGTACATTTGTCTGGGTCATAAGAGGTTTCTATCTTTACAGAAAGCCTTTAGTTCTTCTGTGATTGCAGTTGTAAAAGCCAGTTGATGAATATTAAAGCAAATAAATTGCTCATCAACGTGCTGTAGTGTTACTGAAAAGAACTGCTCCATTTTAACTGATTTTTAAAAAATTTAGTCAACAGTGTCAAACAGTAAAAGTTCTCTGATAAATGAGACTGGAAACATTCAAAATGTTTCTTAGACATGGTCTGATGCTTAAAGCAGTACCTGCACTACTAAGGCAAAGAGTAAGGAACAACAACAGTACGCACTTTTCTGCTCACTCAAGTACAAGGAAAAATTCCTTACATACTCAATGGATAAGGAATGTACACTTTTCACTCCATAATTTCAAGTACAAACTGACAGGTTTAAGGGCCCAACACACAAGAAGTTTAAAGATCCCATTAATCTACATCTACACAGATGGAAAATATGATAAGAGATAAGGCCAGGAAAATCAGCAGATGCCAAGAGAACATTCCCAAGTTAACGACTCCAAGCGCAGCCACATTTACAGAACTCTTGTGATGCTACCCCCACCCCAATGAGGATGTGTTAAGTATCTTTGGAAAGTAATGTTCATAGGAATGTGGCATCCCTTTTTCTGCTGCATCCCTTAATTGACTGGGATAAAGGGCCCCCTGGTCACTAGCTGACTCTTGTCTCAAGACAACAGAGGTAGGAAAGCTGTATCCTGACGTCCTTTCACCCAGCTTCCATTTGAGAGGACAGTCAGCTCCAGTCCACAGCTGGGAAAAAGCAACCCTTCCCCTCCACATTTCATCTCAGCTGTCTGTGGCTGCGTTCATTAAAAATGAAATGCCATGAAATTGTTGCATGTGTTTTCTATGTAAGGCTATCAGGCACCACGGTTCAGTTATTCAAGTGACTCTCCACTGAAAGAGTGCTGCAATACTAATTTATTGCGAACCAAGTAATTTTCCTTTCACTGTCAAGCCAAAGGAACAATTCTCACAGGGAAGGGTCACCATGCATATTTGGGAATGTGCTTCACAAGAGAGACATTTATTTAAGCCAAGAATGTGTTACGTTGAGGGGTAGCTGAATTTAATCTTGCTTTATGCTGTTTAGAAGGCCAACAAAAGTTTGTGTGAAACTCACAATTGCCCTCTTTTGTTTAGAGAGGATTACCCGTTCCTCTTACAGCTAACTTCTGCCATACATTTGAAAGAACCATGATGCTATGGCAACCAATGTGTGTATAGTATTTGATAAATGTGCTAGATAAGGAGAGGGTCCCATGTCAGCTACTTTTACAGGCCAAAATAAATTGGTATGATGATCAAAACTTCATTCACCATAACCACAGACAGCTATAAAAATAAGGTAGGAGACATTCATTTAGTTTTGTAACCACTTTTCTGGCTTGAACTTTCTACATTCTGTCGAAGAAAACATTTTCCCAGAGTATGGGACAAAAGAATGGATCATTATTATTGTCACCATGATTACAGATATTGTATTAGATCATGTCTTCATGCTAAGAAGGCTGCTTCTGTGCTGCGTTTCTGTGATTCAATATCATAAAAAATCAGCGTACACATTTGACCTCACTACCAGAAATACGAAAGAGCCTTCAGAATAAGCTCAATTAGCAAGTACAACATGGATTCAGTGGTGTGGTCAGTTCCAAGAACATTATTCGCTAACACATCAGCTTTGCAGTTTCAAAGGCAGAGCTGTCACTGTGTTCTCTGACCTCAGACCAAACTTCCTGCTGTTTTCTAGCTTGATGACCAGGCTGGAAAGCCATTTTCACATGTGGGATGGCTCTAAGCTGCTGCACCAATAAATATGAAGGACTTGCAGGATGATCCCTCCCAATAGGAGCTCATGTGGCAATGGCTCTTCTCACAACACAGACTCCTAAGCAATCCCCTTGCTCTTGAGAATATGATCTGCTATGGCCTGGGCCTTTTTTGGTCTGCCACCTCACTGTTGTGGAAGAGTTACCTGGAAAGGGTGAGGCAGGTGTCCTTGGGGCCTTCCAGTAAGGCTGCGAAGAGGAGCTATTTAAGAGAGCTTAGAGGGTAGCCTGAAGGTTATAGACATGGGCTATGGCTTATTTGTTTTCAGGATTTTAACAGGTGCTTATTTTTATATTATTATCATCTGCCTCAGGTCCAGACTGTTCTGAAAGAACAGTGGGGTAAACAAATAAACAACATGGAGCTGCTACTAAGATAGCTCTGACCTTAAGAAAAAGGTGGAATGGTACCTTGTGGCTATCAATTACATGTCTCAATAATCACTAGTGCTTTTAGATACCCTCAGATTAGTGTGAAATCTCACCTTAGCTCTGCTGTACACAGGTAGCATAAAACACAAATGAAGTAAAACTGGGAAGTATTTCAATATTATGGCTAAAACATCTTTAAAAATGTAAATGGAGGGTTGGTAGCACTTTAGTCTGGCACAAGGAGCCTTTTGCTTTTGTTTGAGGCTCTTCCACTGGTGGAGGGCTTCTTGCATTAACAAAAGGCTCCTTGCACTGGAATGGTAGTGGAATGGTAAGAAGAAGAGGAATAAGAGATTGGATTTATACCCCACCCTTCACTACACAAATCCCTTTCCCTTCCCCTCCCCACTACAGACACCCTGTGAGGTAGGTGGGGTTGAAATAGCTCTCCCAAGAACTGCCCTTGAGAGAACAGCTCTGAAAGAGCTTATGACTGACCCAAGGTCACACCAGCAGCTGCATGTGAAGGAGTGGGGAATCAGACCTGTGCCATAACCCATGTACACAGAGGCATGCATTCTCTCTCTAGAAATCTTCTTCTTAATTATTGTTTTTATGTCAAAACTCATAAACAGCAAGTCATCACACATTAAAAGGGGAAGCCTAAGGTTTAGTACCTAAGTTATGTGATTTTACTGCACCCGCCAAAATTTTAGCCACATGCAACATTACTTGTTTGTGTCTAGAAATCTTAAAATACAAAAACAAAACATATTTTTTCCAAGTGGCTTACAATTCTTTTAAGATTATCTAGTCATTGTACATGTGTTGCGAGCAACCAAGTGTGATGTTCTTCTTTATAAGCTGTTAAAATCAACTGGATGTTCCAAAACGACCACATGGTTCATACTGAAAATCTATGATTCAGAAATTTAGAACAGGTACGTATCCCATTTAGTATATGCACTTTATTGCCAATTCTATAAGCATCTTAAAACAATCTCGTAGTTTAAGCAAGAAAAAAAATCACAAAAAATTTTAAACTACAGTATTTTCCCAGCATCAATCTTTTTTCAGAATCAAACAATAACATTTTTAAATGCAGTTAAGCTTTTTGAAAAGACCTGCAAAAGCTTTTGCGTGGTCTGCAGAGTAAAGTAAAAAGTATATTTAATTTCAACATGAATCATACACATCATCTGTTTTCCAGATAATCAGTAATCAGAGTTCTTTTGGTCTTAACAGAAAGTAAAAATATGCCCCTTCAAAGAACAAAAGAGTACAAAAGTAAGCAGGAACAAATAAAAGATGACAACAATAACATATCCAAAATCTAGCTATGTACTTGGTGGCAACACCTATAAAAACCTATGTAGGTGGTGAACAATAGCAATGCATCATTAGTTCACCCATAGAAGAAGAAGAAGAGATTGGATTTATACCCCGCCCTTCACTCGGAGTCTCAGAGCAGCTTACAAACTCCTTTCCCTTCCCCTTCCCACAACAGACACCCTGTGAGGTGGGTGGGGCTGAGAGAACTCTGACACAAACTGCTCTTTTTCAAGGACAGCTGTGCCAGAGCTTGTGACTGACCCAAGGTCACATCAGCAGGTGCAAGTGGAGGAGTGGGGAATCAAACCCGGTTCTCCCAGATCAGAGTCCGCGCACTTAACCACGGAGGACTTTGTGTCATAAACAGTGGAGGACTTTGTGTCATAAACATGTCTTAAAACGTGGGGATTGCTATTGTGCAGGATATGAACAGACAAGATACTGTCTGAACAGCTTGATGAAAAAATTGACACCATTAATACCTCAGGAACTTTGTATGGCTATTTAATATCAAGTATAAGTCATCAGAAGGTCATATTAAATAACTGTCCCTATTGGGCAGCTATTTAATATCAAGTATAAGTCATCAGTAGGTCATATAAATAAATAAATATTAAATAACTGTCCCTATTGGGTAGATTCACTTTGAGAGAGTGAGAGATTTCATTAACAGCACTTGAAACAAAATATGAATTACTTTCACAACACATTTTTTCTGTTGCCCTTTTAAGTGTAAACATCACACAAAGTTGCTTTTTGGATATATTAGAACATATCGATACCTTCAAGTTTCATTTAAGCTCATGTCATGTAGCATTTTCTCCTGAGAAAAACCCATGTAGGCTGCTTACAGGCTGTTGCGGATAACCATCTTGGACAACATTTTACATGCACAACTTACCAAGGCTGCGTTCTTCGCCACATTTCCAACAACTACAACAACTCTTCCTTTAAAGCTCTGAAGTGTGGCTGTAGCAGGGCACTGGATGAAATCCCCTTCTGCAGTGAATGCTGATCCAAATGGAATATTGATGCTGCCTGATATATGCCCTCGATTAAAACTGGACAAGAAGAGTTAAGGGAATTAATGAGGAGAAGGGAAGACAAACTGTGGCTGTATAGAGGCAACCAGAATTGCACAGAGTTCCTGGATGCTACCACAGTGCAAATAAACACCAGGACAAAGACAACCATTATATTAAAATAGGAATAGGCAACAGGAGGCCAAATCCAGTCCCCCAAAGGCTTCACATCATGCCTTCAGCATGCCCTCCGCCAAAGCATAACTATTTTCTAGCCGCTTTCATCCAAGCTTAGATATAACACAGAAAGCCTGTTTAACAACATGTTCCCCAAACTGAATGGAATATTCCAATAAACAAATAAGCTTTGCTCAGTGGTGTGGTAGAATGGGGTAGGATCCAACTCAGTGTGTCAATGAGTAGCTCATGATCTGAACCACAGTCAGCTCCAGGTCTTGTTTTTACTGACTGGATAGAGCTTCTCCATCTTTGACTGCAAATTATATAGTCAATCTGATTTCGGTGTTGCCCATCTGGTGATGTCCATGTGTAGAGTCGCCTCTTAGGTTGTTGGAAAAGGGTGTTCGCTATGACCAGTGTGTTCTCTTGACAAAACTCTGTTAACCTTTGCCCTGCTTCATTTTGCTTTCCAAGGCCAAACTTGTCTGTTATTCCAGTTACCTTTTGACTTCCTACTTTAGCATTCCAGTCCCCTATGATGATGAGGACATCATTTTTTGGTGTTAGTTCTAGGAGGTGTTGTAGGTCTTCATAGAACCGGTCCACTTCAGCCTCTTCTGCATCAGTGGTTGGGGCATAGACTTGGATTACTGTGATGTTGAATGGTTTGCCTTGGAATCGGACAGAAATCATTCTGTCATTTTTGAGATTGTATCCCAGTACTGCCTTTTGCACTCTCTTGTTGACTATAAAGGCCACACCATTTTTTCTACGAGATTCCTGGCCACAGTAGTAGATATAATGGTCTTCTGAGTTAAATTCGCCCATTCCTGTCCACTTTAGTTCACTGATTCCTAGGATATCGATGTTCAGTCTTGCCATCTCATTTTTGACCACGTCAAGCTTACCTTGATTCATAGATCTTACATTCCAGGTTCCTATGCAGTATTGTTCTTTGCAGCATCGGACTTTCCTTTCACCATCAGACACATCCACAACTGAGCGTCCTTTCGGCTTTGGCCCAGCCGCTTCACTCTTTCTGGGGTTACTTGTACTTGTCCTCTGCTCTTCCTCAGTAGCATATTGGACACCTTCCGACCTGAGGGGCTCATCTTCCGGCGTCATATCTTTTAGCCTTTTGATACTGTCCATGGGGTTTTCTTGGCAAACATACTGGAGTGGGTTGCCATTTCCTTCTCCAGGTGGATCACGCTTGGTCTGAGTTCTCTGCTGTGGCCTGTCCGTCTTGGAAATAACGTCAGGGAAAGTTTTACAGATTCACAAGCAACTGACCCATCTCCATCATTACCACAGTCCTTTCATTTCTAAGCCACGACAAGGCAGTGATCCATGATCCTTTCATTTCTTACTGGAAGGGGTAGTTCTCACTCATACCACAAAACGTACAGAATCAATGAATTTCCTTCCTCATAAATATTTCAGTACAAGATAATTGTAAAAGACAGAGACTCCTTCATGACAACAGCACAAACGACTTAAACTTTAAGACAGGGCAAATATATTTACTTTTGGCTAAAGCGACAACAGAGAGCCACGCACACTTTCAGTGTCTTCCCTAATCTTAAATGACCATCTCACCCATTCCAGCACTAAGATGATTATAGGAGCCAGAGATTTTATGCAGGGGATTTAAAGGACCATAAAGTATTCAGCCGAGAACTTCTTGAAAGGAACGGAACGCTGCCAGCATTATTGTAACATACCTAGCGAAATGAGTCTTAGGCAAAACTGCTGCCTCTCTTTTGCAACCACAGACGTCACTTAGACATGAGCTTTTTCAAAGAAAGGCCCAGACAACATTATCTTTTTACCAGGAAGTTCGCCCTTATAAAACTGTTGGGTGGGGGGAGGCCACCAGAGCTTAAACTGACAACACGTAGCAGATTGAATTTCAGTAAATCCAGTTTACATGGAAACCACCACTGCAAGAAGAAAAAAACAAAAACAAAAAACACCTGCTGTGCATGTTTTCTATCAAACTTTGTTAAATGCCATCTACCTTTTCTTCCTATATTGCTTGGAAGGAGTTCAGGCAAGAGTATGGAAGATAATGATCGGGAATTAAAATGGGCACAGAGTAGGATTCCATGCCATTGTTTCTATTACTGGCGGCGCCTTTCTCTTGTGCTTGAATATTTCATTATAGTGTACCCAGAGATATACAGTGTCCCATAAAGAGTATCAGTTGCTTAATGCTGTACATCAGTCGCATGATAGAACTCCGTCAACTACAATAGTTTCTTAGTTACTCCAAATGAGGGCCATTTATTTTGGCTGCACTTCATTGCACTATATCATCAGTACTTGCAAGTAAATGCTTTTATTGAGCTTTTTGGTATCGCTCTGGCATTTAATATGTGGGATTTCGGAAAACAGATCCATTTTCTGCCTGTGATGCAGTTCCACACTTTAAACCTTTATGACAGAGCAGGCTACAGATGTAAATAAAGAAAAAGATGTACCACTTTGCCTCTTTTGAAGTAGTTCCCGTGTATTTTACACTACCCTCTTTCCTCTTAAATCTATTAAACTCCATTTTTAGTCTATCAAGCCATGTGGTGAAGTACTTATTAGCTTTCCAACTCTTTGCACTCTGAAAACCTGAATTACGTTAATTATGATGATAAAGCGTTATTACTATCACAGCCACTCACACTTCTGCTGGCCTTTAAACATGTCAGGGAACACGAAGGACAAAAGAAACAGACTTTGCTATGAATTGATCTAGTTTAAAAATTAAACAAGTTTCAGGAGAAAACGCCTCAGAAGACTAAACAATGAAGAGCCAAATGATTCGGACACTGAAGCCCGTGACTGAGTGGAAACCTCAACTGATGCATGAAATTAATGAACATACAGAAGAAATAATTATACTTTCATGCTTCTTTGATCACCTTTGTTTTAGTTAGCCAGCGTAACTGCACTGAGGGTTGGGTTTTGGCACATGTCCTGACAGTTCTATTTTGCTTATATACAGTCGTGAGTTAGAACAGTCTTCCAGTTCTACCAAGCTACGTTTGGTCTTTCAAAAGTGTAAAAGATTAAACTGATCCATCTAACTAAAAACTAAACACTGTGCCTTTCTTAGATAAAACAGATCACCAGGAACGAGAAATTAACAAACTGCATACTTTTCAGACAAATCTACAGACTTTTTCAGACAAATGGAAGAAATTTAAAATAAAAACACATTAGCGATATGTGATGGGTGTACCTAAAACATCTTAAGCACACTATATGTTAAACTACTGTCAAAGTACGAGTAACATGCACTGCACATTATTATAAAAGTAACACAACAACCACAGCAATTGATGGGTTATACACCTGACAGCTAATCACTAATGTCATTTGCTTCCCAGCAAAGCAAGAGTTTCCCATTCTGCGGACAAGGAAATTTGTGACGATGGTATACTTTCCTTTGGTAACTCTGCAGATCCCAGTCTACCTATTTTATTCTACAGCTGTAAGGTAAGCAGCACAGAGATTATGGCCTCGGGTCTAAGGAGATATAATCTGTGACATTAATATTAATTTTTTTTATTTTAGATGATACATGTATTCATCCTTATAATAATTATATTATAAACGTTATTTAAGACAACATTTTTATGGACTAACTGGCCCACAGCCTTGACCACATGGAAGTTGTTTTTTATTTGGCCCTCTTGAAATCTGTCATCTTTCTATCTATAGCCTAGATATCACTCTGTTACTGGGTTTGCCTCTACCATGACTGCACCATTTACCCCACTGTAAATCAGTCCCCACAACTGCTATCTGCACTAGTAGAGGAAACGTATTTGTTTGTCCCGGGGAGCAATTTCCATTGGGAAAATGACACAGTGCTGGGTCCCAATCTAATCTTCTTCCCTCCCAGCTGCTATTTATAAGAAGTTTAAAGCAACTGGAGAGCGGTCGGGTTAGAACGGATAAAAGGAAGTACTTCTTCACCCAAAGAGTGATTAACACATGGAATTCACTGCCACAGGAAGTGGTGGGTGCTACAAGCATGGACGGCTTCAAAAGGGAATTAGATAAGCATATGGAGCAGAGGTCCATCAGTGGCTATTAGCCACAAGGTATAGCTAGGGGCTCTGGGGCAAGTGATGCTCTGTCTTCTTGGTGCTTGGGGGGGTCAACAGTGGGAGGGCTTCTAATGTCCTGGCCCCACTGCTGGACCTCCTGATGGCACTGGTATTTCTGGCCACTGTGTGACACAGAGTGTTGGACTGGATGGGCCTTTGGCCTGATCCAACATTGGCGTCTCTTATGTTCTTATCTGATTACGGATCTCCCGTGCCTCACCTAGTTGTACCTTCAGATCAGTCAGACTGTCCCCCCCCCCAGCCACTGCAGCACTTCCAGTTAAAAAGACTGGCAGAGCGATAATGGAAAAAAGATTAAGCTCTAGCTCTTTCAATTTAAAAGGATACTCCTCGCTGTTCCGAATGTCAACAATAAGCAGCTTTGGCTTGCTAGATTTTGTTTTCTTTGTCGGGGTCTTGAAATGGCTAGGTCCCGTCAAGTCACACAGGTCAATCAAATCTTCTGCCGAGATCCGTGGAGAAACTTCCGATTTCAGGTCATTCAACTTGATAGAGTCCCTAGACTGTTAAGGCAGATAGAGAAATAAAACCAAGGAAATAATGCACTGAGACAGCAAGCGTTATTTTGTAAGTGGTATGTGCTATGAAAAATAAGATGTAGATATTTACTGATGGAACACCTTTTCCCTAACAAACTCCCAAGCCATTTTATTTTCTGCTTCTCAGTTCTGCATACTGTTCTCTCAAGGAACTCTACTGACTAAACGGTACCTTGTATTCAAAACTTTTAATATTGTCTTAATTTCATTTTTAGAAGGACAGGCCATGCATCACTGTTCGTATGTGGCAATACAGCATCTCATTGCAAAAACACTACAATACAGAGATGAATGGAACAAATTGCTTATTATCCTGGGGTACATGACAGGGGACCTTCCAGTTTTGCCATTAATAAAACAGTTCACAGCTGATAAGGTCCACAAGTCAAAGCACAGTAAATCACCCATTATAGTACGCTGGAATTAATACTATAAATCACATCAAAAAGAGTGGCGAAAAAAGGGTAAGATGTAAGAGAAAGTAACAGGAGGGCAAACAAAACCAAGTCATACAGTCACCCAGGTTTCACCACATTTTGGTGTTGCTAAAGGGTGGAGTTATGCAGGAAATAGGATCTAGGAGTCTGTTATGCAGCTTGAAGGGAAACCATCTGCAGGCAGGCACAGAAGAAAGCTTATGTGAAGCTCAATCCTGGAAGCATTTACACTTCTTTAGGCCTCCTTTGTAGTATGGTGCCATTAGTCAGCTTGGTTAAGAGCAAAGGACTCTAATCTGGAGAACTGAGTTTGATTCCCCACTCCTCTACATGCAGGGTGACCTTGTATCAGTCACAGTCCTCTCAGAGGTGTTCTCTCAAGAGCAGTTCTCTCAGAGGTCTCTCAGCCCCACCTACCTCACAGGATGTCTGTTTTGGGGAGAGGAAGGATAGGAGATTGTAATCAGCTCTGAGACTCCGAGTGAAGGGCAGGGTATAAATCCAACTCTTCTTCTTCTAGTCAGTTTACTATCCAAGAGCATTCTGACAGGCCACATTTAACTGTGCTCTAATCACATCCAGACTATATTACTGTAATGTGCTCTACCTGAAGCTGCTTTAAAGACTATTTGGCAGCTTCAGTTGATATAAAAAGCTGAATTGCCTTGAGGGAATGAATTACGGAATACATATCTAATCTTAAAAGATCTACACAGGTTGCTGATTTGCTTCCAGGCCCCATTCAAAGCGCTGGTTATTACCTATAAAGCCGTAAGTAGCTTGGAACTAGGATACCTGGAAGATTGTTTGATCCCATATGAACTTGCCCGTCAAGACTCAGAAACTGTCTTTGACTGGCCTCACCTTACAGGGCAGCAGGGGTTATCAGAGACCAGCACCTTTCTGCTGAATCGACTCAATTATGGAGTCTTCTCCTCTCAGGATACGGACAAGAAGAGCCTGTTGAACTTTGTGCAAGGAGAAAACATTTTTGTTTCGCTAGCCTTGTAGTTAATAGCTTTAAATATTTCGTTTTTTCTTTCTCTTGCCCTCTACGCTGTATCCTTTTAAACTCTCTTTTAAAAATTATTTTATTCTGGCCTACCGTTTTATTCTTCCCTCTGGCCCATTCACGGTTTTTATTGACTTACAGTATTCTTAAAATTGCTTTATGTTTTTAAACTATTGTTTCAAAGCCACCTTGGAAGGCATGTGGGGAATAAAGCTCCTTTAAAAAATCCACTGGTTATGATTACTAGAGCCACGAGAATCTTAAAACAGTTTTAGCCCTGATCTTGGTGTATCTCAAAACACATTTCTTGACTTACTTTCCATGTAATCAAATAGTTGACATTAATTCACTTAGTAAAAAATAAAAGCATTCCACTTGAGGACACTGTTGTAGCGAGGTCAAAAAACGTCCTCCATCCTCTTGTTAGCCTAAATCTCAGTGACTGCGCTAAATGAAAGGTGCATATGCAAAATATCTCTGTACATCATGGCAAATGGAAAATATCACTCAGCACAGTGATAGTCATTTGGCTAGATTAGCGGTATTAGTCCACAAAATAGCACCAGTGTTTGGATCCTGGGGTGCTGCTATCTGCCTTAAGAGCTTCACATTATTGAAGTCAGCCCATCCTTCTACATATGGGGTACCACAGGGATCAGTACTTGGTCCAATGCTTTTCAACTTTTTTATTAATGATTTGGAATTGGGAGTAAGCAGTGAAGTGGCTAAATTTGCAGATGACACGAAGTTGTTCAGGGTGGTGAAAACCAGGGAGGATTGTGAGGTACTCCAAAGGGATCTGTTGAGGATGGGCGAGTGGGCGTCAATATGGCAAATGGGGTTCCATGTGGCCAAGTGTAAAGTGATGCACATTGGAGAAAAAAATCCTAACTATAAATACATGTTGATGGGGTCCGAACTGGCAGAGACTGACCAAAAGAGAGATCTTGGAGTCGTAGTAGATAACTCTATGAAAATGTTGCGACAGTGTGTGACCCGCCGCCGGCCTACCAAGGTACCCACCTGCGCATGCTGATGACGACAACAGCAGCAATGGCAGTAAGCCCTGCACAGCTCTGCCACAGTTCCTAGTGGTGAGTGCGTTCTCTGTGCATACACATGGAATGCTCCTTTACTTTTGGGGGGATTTAAGTACCCCAAATCGTTTTTTTATAGATTTCAGATTGTTCTGCACATCTGGGGATTGCCCCAAATGTGCAGGAAAATCTCCCTGCCCCCCAGGTGCCCCCGATGTGCGGATTTAGATATCCACACACGGGGGGGGGGGCACCTTGGCTATTAGATATATAGACAAGTGGAGACCCGCAAGAAACTTGCGGGATGGTTATCTCATTCATCACACCTTTGCTTCCTCTCCTCATTCCCTACCTTCCTCACTCTATTTCTCCCCTCTGCCCCCCTTTTCTTGACTTCCTCTCTCTGACCTGCCATCTTTCTCTTTGTTTTTTCTGCCTCCCCATTTCATCACTCTTTCTCTCTCTTTCTGCCCCCACCCCATCATTCTTTCTTTCTGCCCCATCACTCTCCCAGCCTCCTGCCTGCTTCCTCCCCCACTCCGCAGAGCAGCAGCAGTGGTGGCAGTGCTCCTCTCCCCCCCACAGCAGCAGTGGCAGCGGTCTGGGAATCACAACGGATCTCCCAGCTACAGAGATCAATTCAACTTAGGGCTGCCAGCTCCAGTTGGGAAATTCCTGGAGATTTGAGGGTGGAGTCTTGGGACAGTGAGGCTTGGGGTGGCAAGCAGCCTCAGCAGGGTATGATGCCATAGACTCAACCCTCCAAAACAGCCATTTTATCCAGGGGAACTGATCTCTGTCACCTGGACAATAGTTGTAATTCTGGGTGATTTCCAGTCCTCACCCGGAGGCTGGCAATGGTGGTTCTCATGGAGGAAATGGCTGGAGGGTGGAGTCTATGACATTACACCAGTCCAAAGTTCCTCCCCTCCTCAAATCCCACCCTCTCCAGGCTCCACCCCTCAAATGTCCAGGAATTTCTCAACCTGGAGTTGGCAACCCTATTTCCTTCCCACCCAACAGCCAACCTACCTTTATCTGCCTCTCTGTCTTCTGCTTTCCATCTCCACACCCCAGCCTCTACCTAGGAAAATTACAGTCTTTCTCCACAGTGGGGAGAAAGCAGCTTTCATTATTCCCTCCTCCTTTTTATCTGCAAAACAACC
>NW_015165320.1:224953-241993 GCF_001447785.1 Gekko japonicus
TTCTAATATCTTACCATTGATGCCTGAAGCAGATCCCTGCAGAGGCCATTTCAAAAGGTTTTTGGGGGAATTCAGCCGTCCCTGAAGGGATTTTTTTTAGTTTTTGGATTTTTCTACAAACCCAGGAAGTTTACTGACTATGTAGGAAAAGCTGTTGGGGGAGAGTGAGCCTCCTGTTGGTGGAAATAAGTATCCGCACAGGAAAAAAACCTCTGGCTAATAGAATAAGGATATGGAGTAGAAGTCCATCAGTGGTATTAGCCACAAGGTATAGATAGGAACTCTAGGTATGGGGCAAGTGATGCTCTGTATTCTTGGTGCTTGGGGGAGGGGCAACAGTGGGAGGGCTTTTAGTGTCCTGGCCTCACTGGTGGACCTCCTGATGGCACCTGGTATTTTTCGCCACTGTGTGACAGTGTGTTGGACTGGATGGGCCATTGCCCTGATCCCACATTGGCTTCTCTTATGTTATTATATATGATAAGAGTAACTGGATGCTCAATGTGTTTGCACATTACACTGGAAAACTCTGCTCAACTCATAGGTAGCCCTGTTGCAAAGTCTCACTTGCCATTCTTAGCAAGAGAAAGGCAGCCACCTCTCTTCAGTGCTGCAGCACAGCATTTTCAGTTGCAAAAATTCACAGTAGCCTAGCCATATCTATACACACATCCCACATAGGTTGTTAAAAAGGAGCTGTAAGCGGAACGCAGCAAACCAAGGAGACTGAAACAAAACAAATAACCTTAAGCCAATTTGTGACCAGCCTCTTCACTTTAGAAGAAGAAGAGATTGGATTTATACCCCGCCCTTCACTACCCAGAGGTGTCTCAGAGCAGCTTACAAACTCCTTTCCCTTCCCCTCCCCACAACAGACACCCTGTGAGGTCGGTGGGGCTGAGAGAGCTCTGACAGAAACTGCTCTTTTTCAAGAACAGCTGTCTTTCCCACCTAAAAAAGATGCAGCATACTAGTTTTACGGCTTGCCCAAGGTCATCCAGCCAGGTGCAAGTGGAGGAGTGGGGAATCAAACCCGGTTCTCCCAGATTAGAATCCGCACACTTAACCACTACACCAAACTGGCTCTCACACCAAACTGGCTCTCTTTAATGGGTATTATTTCTTTAGGAGCAAATAACCACTCTATAGTATGTCATAGTAAAAGGGAGGAAAGATAGCATTTCCTCTTAGTGCTTTCCTTCCTCTGTAATGCTGACAGCAACAAGGCTTATATCTATCCAATGGGCTGTCCCAAGTGAATGATCCTTTTCTACTAGATATTTCCATTTTTTAAAAAGATGCAGCATACTAGTTTTAAGGTAGTTTCTTTCCTGGAGCATGAAATAAAACTGTAACACTCTGGAAACAACATCATATTGCCCTGTACTTCAATGCCAAACGATCTGTTTTTACCAGCTGTCTTTCCCACCTAAAATCAGTGCTCTCACTCAAATATATAAGGGGAAATGAAACTGTGCTGTAGCTACTAGAGCACATCTAACACCATTCCAGGAGCATTACCTTGTCCCTGACAGATAATTATCAAATATAGATGCTTCAGGAACACCACAGAATTAACAGAATGGTGCCATGGCTCAATGTTAGAGAATATGCTTTGAATGCAGAAGATTCCAGGTTCAATCCCAGGCATCTCCAGTTAAAAGGATCAGGTAGTTGGGCAGGATTACCAACTGGCATGGAGAAAAATCTCCTGTCTGTTTAACAGAGGCAAAGAAAACAAGAATAGATACACCAGTAGGCAGAAAAAAATATAAATCTTATCTTACTGCTCAAGGTGGAAAGTGAATAATGTTGGAAACGATCCCTTGATGAAGCAAACTGCGAAACACATAGGGATCTACAAGTACTAAATAAATATTTTTTCACCTTGCACCTGCTTTTCCTACGTTTTTCTGCTGAACAGAGGCATAATGTGTGGAAATGGGCAGCTGAAACATTTCATGGCACAGAGGCAAATAACATCACCTGGTAACTAACATCCCATTAAATTTCTATTAAAGGGGCAGGACATTTTGTCTCCAGGCTGCTGGCACCCCTGGTAGTAGGTGATGGGAAAATCCTCTATCCAAGAACCTCTGCCAGTTAGAACAGACAATGCTGGTTGACCAATGGTCTGAATCAGTACAAAGCCGTTTCATGTATATATGCAGTATTTTATTCCATGTTTCAGAACATACTCTAGGTCTTTAATGCACTGGGTCGAACCAAACTAGGGAAAAGCAGTCTCCTAAAAGATAGTCTCCTAAAGTGTTATCAACTATTTATCTGGCTTCCAACCCAAAGGTAGGACATGTGAGGAAGGAAAAGTGGACTTGTGGACTAAAATATCAAGTTGACTTGTTTACAGTCTACTTTGAGGATTTGGGGTGTGGTGCTGGCCCATCATCCCCTTTACAGAGGTCCCTGCCACACGGCAGGAAAAAAACGGGCCAAAGTGCGGCTTTTAAAAGCCGCACCAAAATAGAGACGCCGCGGCGGGATCCCACAGATCCCCTGAGCCGCGGCGCCGTTGCTCCCCGGCATGATCAGATGCCGGGGAAGAAGAGATGATCGGAAGGGGGAGGCTGCCGAACTGCGCATGTCTGAGCATGCGCAGTTCGGCTGGGGATGCGCCGGCGATCCCACGGCCGGCATTGATGCGGCCTTTAGGAAAGAACCACCTCGGTAGGTGGTTCTTTTTTGCTGCGGGGTTTTGGGCGGAAGGGGTGGATCGGGAACAGGCGCGCAATGCT
This sequence comes from Gekko japonicus, assembly GCF_001447785.1. Classification (NCBI taxonomy): domain Eukaryota; kingdom Metazoa; phylum Chordata; class Lepidosauria; order Squamata; family Gekkonidae; genus Gekko; species Gekko japonicus. The sequence continues at coordinate 227,707 of NW_015165320.1, forward strand.
TCCCAGATGTTGCGGTGGGATCGCGCCCGTTTGCTGCGGCCCCGATCCGTCCCTCTCCCGGCCCAAAACCTCTCGTGTGACCGGGGCCAGAGTGTACCTATTGCAAAGGTAATCTTTGACCTAAACCCTGGTATGAAATAGTTGATGTTTTTCTGGATTGTTTCCCATAACATCATGAAATCCTTAAACCGAAAAAAAAATGTATTGGAAATCAGCTCCATTTTGGTTTGTTCGCATATATTCAACAACAAACTTTACCAGTGAAGTTAGTTTCAGAAGACAGCCATTTTGGTCTGCAGTAGAACAGCTAGATTCAGGTCCAGTGGCACCTTAGAGACGGAAAAGATTTTTGAAATATGAGCTTTTGAGAGTCAAAGCTCCCTTCGTCAGATCTGATAAAGGGAGCTTTGACTTTTGAAGGCTCATACCCCGAAAATCTTGTTGTTCTCTAAGGTGCTACTGGATTCGAATCCAGCTGTGCTACTGCAGACCAACACAGCTACACAGCAGACCAACACATAGCTTTGGTGAGGGCGCAATTGTCTCCATGGCTCTGAACCTCCCAACAGAAAAAGTACATTTATTGTTCTCTGCAAGTAAGTTTTGCAATAGTAAACCGATAAGCCGCAAGGGGCTTTGGTGCCTCAGTTATTTCCCACTTCAGAAATAACGAAGCCTCTTCAGGCGCTCTTTGCGAGGTACGGCATGTGCTTGGAGAGGGAAAAGCACAAAAAGGCAAAACAGAAGAGAGTCCCATTGCTGCAACAGTATTTATTTTTCCTTTGTACAACATACCATCAACATTTGCTTTGCTCTGTGATAATGGCCTTCAGGAGTTTACTTTAGGAAGCGATCAGCATGCTGAGGGGAAACACTGCACATGGCATGAAAAGAATTACAATTTGTAAATAAGACATCCAATGTCAAGCTGGCATAATTTGGACTCTGCTGGGGCGGGAAGGGAATTGTGGAGCACCAAAGGAGTTATGTTGATAAAACTCCTACTTGGCACGGAAACTGCAAGCTTCTTCTCTAGGCAATGTCTGTTGTTGGGCTTGTTTATCAATTCCGTGCATTTCTGCAGCTATTGGGAACTCTCGCAGGGCACGCAATAATTGCTTAAAAGAAGAAAAACTTTAATGGAATGTTCAGTTGTTTTTTTTATCACCATATATTTAAAATATGAATATTGGGGCTTTAGAGATAACATACTCCCAGTTCTTAAAATGAGTAGATTTGGCCTTCATAAAGAAGGTGCAAAACAGTAGTTATGCAAAGAACCAAATGAGTTTTTTTTAAAAAACTAACCCAAAATACTGAGCACAGAAAGGGAGTCTCAAAATCCCAATGAGATTGGACCAATCTTTCACGTAGCCTAATGTGTTGTAGAAGTGATTCTGAATTTTTGCATTATTACATTCTCCCCCCCCCGCCCCCCCAATATTTTAACATGCACTTCTCAGGGAAGCCATCTCTTTTTTTTTACAGTTAAGACTTTTTTTAGGTTCATTACCAATACCAATGCAGCAGAACAGGAAGGGAATGTCACGTTATGACCAAGCAACTGTATTTCTCATACTTGCTCCCTGCTTGATAATGCAAATCCGCACAACATTTTTAACCTTCACGGTGGTGCTTTGCCCAGTTCAAGGAACTGCTGAAGGCTCCTTGCGCCAAAGAAAGTGCTGCTGTTAGTGTAACTGATCTGCAAGATCCCCATTGACTTCAATGGACTTAGAAGGGCATGACTCTGCTTAGCATAGCACTGCAAGGCTTGTCGAAAGCTTTGAACAGTTTCCAAACAAAGAAGAGAACAAACAATTTTAGCATATTCTAATGCTGGCCTAGATAATGCTCCAACCCAGTATCACAGAAGCAAGCTTTTCTCAAAGTACATTTTCATTGGTAAATGAAGACAAAACAGGGATATATTATGCATTTATTTAGATCATTATATCCCACTTTTCTCCTCAATGGTGTCAAGGGACCCCAAACCAGGATCCATTGAAAGGGGGCACGTCAAGCAAGACAAAGCCAAAAAGGCTGAAGAGTGAGTCCTCACATCCCAGAGTAGTGTCACCACTAGCCCCTTTTCACTAGCCAGACAGCCAGAGGCCAAGGGACAAAGCCTCCAGCGGTCCTGGGACTAAGATCAAGAAAGCCACCCTTGCAAGGTAGGACAGTTACAAGGCAAGTTTCACAAAACAATCTGGTAGCTGTACCCAATGAGGGCTAAACGAATGGATTCAGATTGAAGCCTCCTGAGTTCAAGAACTCCACAAAATATAAGTGATTTATTTTAAAACTGTGCAGAAATAGAGCAGTGAACAGTGAGGATAACAACAGCAAAGTGATAAATCTAAACTAAGCACATTTACAAGCATTGGTTCAAGATCCAGATGTTACCAAACAGACTGAGTCCAACAGTGGTCCAAAGTCCTAGACAAGGTTTCCCATCAGTAAGACCCACACAAAACAAGAAGTGTCACAAAGTCAGATGTAATCCAAACATAAGGCAAAACTGGAATGAAAAATATTTCCTTTATGCCCAATGACCTGCGTTGTCCTGATTCTAGTTAACCAATGAAATAAATAGCAGATGGTGTCATTTGACCAGTTAGGTATGTGGCTAATCAAATGATCTGACCAATCAGATGGGTCTGTCAATTAACCCAAACACCCTGCAGCTGCGTTGGGTCCAACTGAACAAACACCTTCTCCCACCCATTAACTCAGGGGCTAATGAGATGGAATGCGCCCTCCTAGATTCTTATGTTCTTGAAGCTACCAGGACTAAAGGTGCGACTGGTACCTGGGTTACCTCCCATCTCCCTTATGTGAGTCTTTGAAGCTTTCCAGAGAAAGAAACTTCTATCTTTTCTAGGCCTCAGCCTGAACAACTGTTCGAGCTGAACAAGAAACTGCTTAAAGAGACCAGCTTCTTGGCCAATGGGGACCCAAAGTAGCTCACAACATCATTCTTTCTCTTCTGTTTTTATCCTCAGAACAACCACTCTGTGGAGTAAATTAAGCTGAGAAACGGTACGACTAGTCCAGGGTCACCCACTACACTGCCAAGGCAGAGCCTAGTCTTACACTATAACTTATATGCTAACATGGTTTGCCAGAATGTGGCTAATGTAAACCTAACATAGTAGAGATCACAAGCAAGCAAAAGTCAAGTCTTTAAATAAACACATTGCACAAATTCCAAGGGAGGGGAAATTGCATTTTTTTTTTGCTATTTGTTTGGGGGGGTTTTGTTATTTTTTTTTCTCACTGTAGAGGAGGGATTACTCAAGAGTTCTGTGGCTAGGCCTTAATAATCTCTGTTACAGAAATGAAAGGACATGCTCTACAGAAGTGGGAGGAGAATGGGAAGCAGGGAGAAGCCCTGGCACAAGATGAAATGCTTCCACTGGCACATTCTTCTGAGCAATTTGAGGATCAAACTGGTACATGACCATAAATAAGGTCACATGGCTATCAAACCATGGAACAATTTCAAGTTCAAAATGCTTTGGGAGGGGGGGAGACAAGGAAGGTAGCAAAAGGAACTATTTCCTAGGGCAGCCAATGTTCACCCACTAAAACAGCCCATTCAGAGATATGTGTCAGCCTCCAAACCAAAACTATCTAGACAGTCAGTGAATGTAAAACAAGTATCAAAACGTGTAATGGCTTTGTTGTTAAATGGACATAAATTTAAAAAGCGGCTTTCGTATGAATACACACACACAATATCTCACTTACAAAACCCCACTGAACTAATTTAAATTCACTTTTCCTTGTGCTATAAGAAAGCATAACATTAATCTTCCCTCTTGCCTGGAAAAACTCACAACCTGGAATGAGTGTTGAAAAGCAGGGCTCACTGCAGGGGAAAAGTAACGAATGAATCAGGCTGTGCTACGTTTATGTGAACTCAGTATCTGCCTGGCCACCAATTTTAAGACTTCTTTTTTATATAGGATGCAGAAAAAGCGGTTATGAAGACACAGCATTTGAATAAACCTGGTACAGCCAGCTCATCAGTTACTTTCTCTCTGTGGTGGTGAGAAGAAGCTTGTGACAGGAATTCTAACCCAACTCCCGCTTTGTCTGCATTCATCAGGCAAAGCAGATAATACTCTTTACTGTTTTAATTCCACACTCCTTTTTATACACTTTTTATGAACTTAGGTGGCTACATTATTGAGCTGGCCCTGCTAAACAGGCTCCAAGGCAAGTCTCTCCAACCTTTTCTTTAATGAGAGTTACTTATGAGTATTGACAAATATCCCAAGCTACTTCCCTCTCCATGGTATATCATTACTGAAGCTTATCCTGTCCTAGAAAAAGGACATGCACTAGGAAAAACACCAGATATGAAGCTATCAGCTAAGCAGCACAAAGCAAAACCCTATGAAATAAAGCCTGAAAAAAACAAAACAAAAATAACCCCAATAAAAGCCTAGAGCTGATCTTGTGATCTTTCCCTGGGTTGTCTAGGTGTTGCAAAATCTTCTTTGCAGCATCTGGCCACCTACTTGTAGCTCACAAGCTACCTGTTGGGAGATCCCTGCTCTAAGCTATGCCCCTCCCAATAGCAACACACAACCTACTTGGAATACATTTGTAAGGCTCAAACTTCCTGTTGCCATGCCACTGTTACAAATTGTTCTAGCCCTTTTCTAGAAAAAGGTTTATTCATTCTTTCATATTCAAGATTGTATTTCCTATCAAAATTCCTGAAAGCCAAAAACCTACCCTCCGCTTTAAAGCTCTTCTTTCCGAAATCACACTTATACACGGACTACTTAGTAAAATGCAAGCAAGTTGTATAACCATGAATGATAACAATTCTTAAAGATTGTTATACATGGAAATGCACAAAACTGATGCCTAATTGATGTAATGACGGCTATGATGACACATGAAAGGTAAGCTTCTGAATTTTGTTCTTTTGATTTTTTAAAAATGTATCCTACTTAGAACACTCTGCCATTCCAGCAGAAAATCTCACATATACAAACCCACTCCCAGTTCAAATTATCAAAATAGATTAGAACAATCAGACTATGTTAAACCTTATTATCTTATCAAATTGGAATAAAACATGAAGGTAAAAAAAAATCTCACCAGATCACTTCTGGGTGCATCTTGATAGTCTGATGACAGACAGGACATTAAACTTCTGGGACAGTTGATCTCATTTGCTTGCTTAGGATGCTGGGCATATTGTCTGTATGTAGCACTCTTAGGGGTCCAGCAAAAGAGGTTAATTGATTCACGGACACATCGTTCAATGTCAATTTCTGGGGTGGTGGTGGGGAGCAAAGAAAGATATGGACATAGGTGAAATCATAACAAAAAAGGCAGATGATAAAACAACTGCTTTGATTCAAAGAACTGCAAATAGAATTTGCACAACAAATTTTTTTTTATCAATCAGATGTTCATTAGACTTTTTAATCTTATAACTACCAAAACATTATCTTAAGAAAGAAAAGACAGGGAGGGAGAGAGAGACTGCAAATCTAGATGGCTGGGGACAATGCAAATGGAACACGGAATAATGGGAAGGGGAGGGAGGAAAAGGAAACGGTGGCTGGCAGTTAAAAAGATGATGCAAGATAACATCTTAAACTGATCCACAAATTCAGACCAAATGCTGAGTTATTTCATTTTTGCTTCTTGCCTACTAAAAACCACCCTTCCTCCACGTCAAATTGAAAAAGTTCTTCAGCCTACATTTCAGTGTCAGATTTGACACACTGGGGCATAGTGGGAAGGGGTTGTACTAGCCTTGTGCAATATTTTGCAAGAAAAGTTTAAGAATTTGTTCAAAATTATTTGTGTGCGGGGAGGTTACTCTCTTCAGTGGGGGGGGGAGTGTTAACTCTCATCAGAGTTGCACCACATGCCATTGAAAGGGTGTCAGGAGCTAAAGTGGGAGGCAGAAAATTGAAGGGGAAATCTGTCCCATGAACTATATCCTGGTCATGGTTCCTTGGATCCAACACAGTCTCTCAGTTTAGCTACCACACAATGGTATAATGATTTCATTTTATTTTTTAAACACACCAGGAAGCCTTGCAGATAACTCAGGTTGCAATCTAGACAGACGGCAGGAAGCTACTTATTCCCACTACTAATATTCAACCCAAATGGAAATTCAAAGTGGTAATTACTGCATAGTCACAAGTCACATCATACAGCAAATTCATATTTCAGAAAGCAAAATGTCATTATGGTGTGTAGGCTGCCTGCATCTGTAATCAAAGCAGAATGTTGCAAAACTGGGCCAACTATGTCTTGGTTTTGTGTGTGATCAGCTGAACACTTGGACTGGAAGTGCAAACAATGTGACACAACCTGAATGTCAGGCAAGGCATCCATCACCATGATGTGTGGTCTAAGCCCAGTACATTGTTTGTCATGGTTACGGTTGCTAAAGGAAACTGGCAGATTAACCAAAAGCAAGTAGAGAAATAGAAATCTGCGAATCTGAAGATTATGTGGCCGGTTGCATTTGGTAAAGCTGTATAATTAGCACTGAAATACTAGAAACTGTAACAATATGAAGCAATGGATATCAGCATGTCGATTCTCAACTGCCAGGTCAGATCACTAGGTCATCTAGTACCCAAATTCATGCATGACTGTGAAGCTTCAAAGACTCAGGGTACTATTAAAATGTTTGGGGAGATTGCTGGCGACTCACACCCTTTAACATTTTGAACTAAAAAGAATGAGGAATTTCAGACAGACCATATAATCCAGAAGAGGAACAGTTCCCCAAACAGTTTCTGGTCTGTCATTTCAAACAGAACCGTTTTAGAACCGGTTCCCTACCAGAATATATTTATAATTTCACATACAAACACTTCTGTCCCGTTTAGGAAGTGGGGCTGAAGTGTTTTACCTGTCAACCGCTTCAAAGTAGTCTTCAGTTTCCTCTCCTGGTTCCGATGTGTTTTTTCCCACCGGTTTTCACCCGCGTGGGTGATCTCCGGCTTTTTTTAAAAAAACATTTGCTTTATAGCGCTATAACAGAACAGCAGTATATCAACGCCATTGGAATGCCTGGAGTGTTTTGTTATAGTGCTATAGCGTTATAGCGCTCTAAAGCGAACGTTTAAAAAAAAATCCGGAGATTGCCTGCGTGGGCGAAAAACAGTGGGGGGAAAGCGGTGGAGTCTGAAATGGCAAACCACTTCAGATCCAGCTCTTTACCAGAAGGGGAAAGCCATGTGTGAAATGGCAGCCCTATACCGGTTTACTCCATGACGGATCAAAAACGGCTTCAAAACGGGTTAAAAAGGGTAATGTGAAATTCCTCAATATCTTGAACATCTACCAGGTAGGGGCACTCTAACTCAATAATCCCATTCTACTTAATAAATCCAATCATTATAGATGCAGAGGCACAATTCCTCTTTGAGGGACTAGGAATTCTTCAGAATTAAAACATAGTTTTGGCTTCAGTGAAGCAGGGGAGAATGGAAACACTTAGTTCCTCTTCTGATGTTACTGACCAGTATTGCAGCATCAGTTCTAGCTTTTTAAAATGGATGTGTGATTTCTGCTGTACAAAGCTGTATAATTATGTAGAAAGGTTTTAAAAAACCCTACACCCTGCATTCACAATTCCCTCTTCTCTCAAATTACTGCTATTTTTTTCCTGGAAAACTTCTACAAACTACTCATAAAAATCAGAACACGTCTGGTTAATAAATCTATTTCCTGTATGTTCAATGAGCTGGAGAAACAAATCTGTTACCCAGCACTGGCAATTTGGTAGCGGTATTTTCCAACACGGAGCCAATAATTAATCTCCTTGACTTGAGAAAATCTCTTCTGCACAGGTGGAGAGAGCCAAGTCGCTCCTGCCTTGAGTGTAACTCCACATTACAACTCACAGTGTTAACAGCATATGCTTAAAAGCCTTGTCAACCATGATTGATAAGCAGACAAAAGTCAAGACTCTGCATTTTAAGGGTATAACAGGACACAGAAAATGCAGAGTTCAGACAACCTGCAGATGACGAGGGAGATGGCCTGATCACAAAGCTGGTCATGAGGAGAAAAGAAAATCTGAATATGTGATTGCTGCCTAAAATCTTATAATGGAAAGCAAAGTTATGTATTAGATACAAATCCAGTAGCACCTTAGAGGACAGCAAGATTTCTGGGGTATCACGAAAGTTCACCCCTCCCCCAGTCTTGTTGGTCAATAAGGTGTTACTGGACTCAAATCGAGCTGTTCTACTGCAGACCAACACGGCTACCCTCTAAAAATTATGTGTTTGACAGAACATATTGCTTATGCACATACCTTTGTGTACCATTTAACCCATCCCAGAAACTTGTTCTTTTTGAACAAACTTGCATGCCAAGATAAACCGCTGGCCACTTTCCAAAACAATGAATGTTAATAACATTGGCCTGACCTCTCTGTCCCACAGCATTCTATTTACTATTGCCCACAGCTAGCCTCAGGCATGCAAACAACCCTCCCCAGTCCGGGGAAAAATGCAACAGGACCGGAAGAGGTCAGACGCTGGAGAAGTCACACACACGGCCCTCGGAGCCCCTTCTTTTTTGCACAGTTTTGCCTATGAAGGTGTATTTTGATGCTTTCAACTTTGTCTGAGTTTTCTCAGTTATTTAAAAGATTAGATTTGATTCCTCTCCACACCTCAAATCAAGGCACTTTCAGTTCATGAAGTCCTGTTTTGCCTGAAGTCTTTTATACTTTCTAGCTGATGAACACATCTTAGAAGAATGCAGACAGGCAACTGTGCTGAAGACCCGTCTTTTGGATGGGGGACTCAGTGCTGCAGGATCTGCTCAGGCTTCTCACAGAGAGCACGGTACTATGGGAATCTGAGGGAAAGTTTGTGATTTTTAGTTACTGGGGGAAAGTAACACATAATGCTGGAAATGTCAACAACATGAAAGGACATTTTACCATATATGTAATAATGTAATAAGGATAAACTGGATACAAATACATTTAATTATGCATAAGATTTTAAAGACTGATATACAAATGAAACCATAGGTGTTTTTGTTGGGATTAATGGATAAACAACTCGAGAAAACGAACAGAACTTTGTTTTTGTACATGACAACAGCAGCAAGACTGTTATATACTCAAAACTGGGAAACTGCATGTATACCTACAATAAAGGAATGGATGATCAAGATGACAGAACTCGCAAAGATAGCAAAACTTATGTCTTTGTTAAAAGATAATACTTAAAAGTAGGTATTAAATCAACTCTATTTTTGTTTCTTTTTTCTTCGTTTTTATAAAGCGTAAAAAAGGGGAAAAGTAACACACAATGTAGAAGCACCACAGGAATCTAGTGCAAATCTCATCTTGTAATTAGGTACTTGTGGCATCTATATTGTAACTAAGCAACAGTATTCAGGTTGACGAAGTAACTTGAAGCATTCTCAGGGAATGATTTAATTCATAGTGACTTTTTCTCGGTTAGATTAGAGTCTAGTAGCACCTTAAAGACCAGCAAGATAACTGCACAGCTCTAGATTGAGTTGCTAATGTGTTAAGTCCCAGATGCCAACTGAGATTCTGGAATCTCTAATCTCAGGCTGGTGAGGGATTAAGTTTAGAGATTCCTGGTGGCAAATGCTCTGAAATCCAGAGAGGGTAGCATACCTCTCTGGGTTGTTGTTTAATGTATTGAAAAAGTATAGGGTTCCCTCTCATTCCTGGACAGGCATGGGGGGCAGAATCCTATACAGTCCCCATTTAGCCTGAGGCCGAAGGGTGTGTGTGTGTGTTCCATTGTTCTGAATTTGTGAATAAACTCGAGTCCAGCAATCTTACATTGTAATCTCCCCCCAAATTTTCTTTATTTGAGGACTGCCATTCTTAGGCTAGCAAAAGAGATTAAAATGTTATCCCATTGGTTTTTGAGTGTTGTGGTTTTTAATGTCAGATTATTTAACTTTTGCACAGAACTGACCTGTTCATCCCATATAGAGAATGGAAGGGCACTGCAGACATTCGGTGGTTTATATAATAAATAAGTGAATGAATGGCATGACTGGTGCTGCTAAGGTCTGTGTTGTCAGAGTGGATATGGGGACAGAGCTGGCATCTTGGTTTACTGCAGGCCCTGGTCCCAAAGTCCGTGTCCGTGTCCATGTTAGGAAGACAAGTTGTTGAAGGTTAGGAGGCTGTCTCTGGACAAGAAAAGGTTTGTTTCCCAGTGCCTGTGAGAGGGGAATATCATTGTCCAGGGTGGCAAACCTAGGCCTAGCAGTACCCTTTGGGTGACTTGAGACCACCTGATTTGCATGATTCAACTAGGCCTGGCTACTCGCTACTGTTCAACAGCAGTCACCCTACGAAAGTCAGTGAGTGTAGTATAATGGTCAGAACTTCAGAGTAGAGTTTGCGAGACCCAGGTTTAGATCTCCATCTTGCTGCGCAAGCTCACTGGGTAATTTTGGACCAGTCACATACTGTTGCCAGAGGCGCTGCCTTTTACTCTTGGGTAGCCCCAATAGCAGGGGCACCCCACTTCTAACCTGATCCAGAGACCCACAAAACTCAGGCCAAGGAAGGCACTCTTGGTTCTGAAACACAGAGATAGCCATAGCTCTGAAAAAGGGGTCTCCGTTTTCAGGTGACAGGCAACCTCAGAGCAAGCCTCCAGTCTTCCCCCTCCACCCAGCAGAGATTATGCTTATAGAATAACAATGAGTTCTAGCAGGTAAAGTATCTACATTTCTAAAGTCTATTTAATTCTTTGTCTGAATACTTGTCTTTCCAGGCTGGGAAATTCCTAGATATTTGAGGTGTGGAGCCTGGGGATGCTGCAGATTGAGCCGGGGAGTGACTTCAGAAAGATATAATGCCATAGGCTCCACTCTCCAAAGCAGTCATTTCCTCCAGGGGAACTAATGTTGTCAACCTCCAGGTGAGGGCTGGAGATCTCCCGGAATTACAATGGATCCCTAGATGACTGAGATCAATTCCTCCACAGAAAATGGCTACTTTGAAAGGTGTTTATGGTACTATACGCTGCTGAGGTAACTTTCAAGCTCAAACTTCATCATCCCAAGGCTCCACCCTCAAATCTCCAGGAATCTCCCATAATGGAGCTGGCACCCCAAGAGGATCTCTGCATTTGGACAATCCATTGCGGTGGGAGGCCAGGAGAGTGATTGGTAGAAAGAGTGATGGGGTGGGGGCAGAAAGGAAGGCATGGAAGGGAGAGAGTAAGAAAAGGGGTGCAGAAAGTAGAAAACATGTGAGAGAAGTAGGGGAGAGGGGAAGAAGCAGAGTTGGGGGGGAATGCGACAGCCGCTCCCCCGAGTTTCTTGTGGATCCCCACTTGTATTATTTATAAGCTACATTTAAACAGTATAGCCAAGAAACCAATTAAAAACCAGCAAATGGAAGATTCTGTTAGGGGTCTGCTCATCCTTAGCCCCAAACTATAATTGGTAAGTTGGGATTTGTGAACATCATGTAGCTACAAGTGGAAAATGTGAATAATTAAAGGATTCACAGCTTTAGGTAAAATGACACAGATCTTGCAGGTCTTGACACTACAGAACATCTTTGGTAAGCAGGTGTGTGTGCTAACAAATCACTTTCCTTCTGTACCAAAGCCAGATTCCCAGCCCACACTTGGCTGGAAGCTATTAAACATTGGCAGCTATGCATGGCTCCTGTTTCACAAATACCATCATTCACCTTTGATGAATCTCTGAGAACCATTTTATAAACATACATATCTCTCTTGGTCCTTGACAAGGCCATCAAACAAAGTCATTCAAGGATACATAGGGAACTAAAATCCAACCATAACCAACTGTGTCTTTTGGGGAGAGAACCAGTAAATAATACGTCACCATCCTTTGACAATACCTTATCAGTTTAGGACACTGGCTTGATCCTAAGCAAGCCCCTACAGAAACTTGGCTGGATAACTAATGGTTTCTCCTTCTTAAAGCACTTTCTACTTTGCAAGGCCCTAGTTGAAACAACTGGACTATTCTTAGATTATAAGAAAGCCAGTTTATTGCTAATTTCCTGTATCTTAGAGAAAATATTCTGTATGGTATCAGATATAAGAAAACTCTGATCTGGCAGGATCTTTAATATAGCCAGAGGCGCTGAACTCATTTGTTATAAAGGCTGGATCTGACATAAATGTCACTTTGTCAGGCCACAAATGTAATGCCAGGTACCAGAGATATAAACTATATATAGGACAGCGGTTGATAAGCTTCAAGTTGGTGTATCCTCACTGCAGAGCCCCATGGGCTTGGAGGGGTGGTGCAAATTAAAACTCATGTGGGCAGACTGGAGAGCCAGCAGTGCAGCACTGGGCAGACGCTCCCACACTGCTTGACCGCTGCAGATGAGGTTGTTCCGCCATGCTGAAGCCACAATCAGAGTGGCTCTTCCCACTCCCCCTGAGCAGTCTCCTGTTCCCTCCCTTGCACTAGTTGCTTGTGGGCTGCATAAGAGCCCTGGATGGGCCAGTTCTGGCCCATGGGCCTTATGTTTGACACCCATAAACATAGCCAGGCCAAGGCCAGAATTAAAGTCCTGAGTATTGGGTTTTGGACTTGGCATCTCACCAGCTGGATCCAGAGATTCCTTCAAGGATTGAGTCAAAAATTTAAAAAACCCTACTACCTAAGCACTGAAATCTGTTTTTAGTTGCCAGCTGGGGAATTAAAAAATCATCCATCCTACTTTGTTTACAATATGAACCTGCTATATCCCTAAAAGGGCATGCTCTTTTTTAGCCCATTAAATTAAACTGTACTTAAAACACAAATTTACCAAAAGGAGAAGGGAAAAAGAAAATCAAGATGTACTAAAAAAATACTAACAAGGTAAAATACAGCTAAAAGGTCAGAAAATCTAAATATCTGAGATGTATGCAATAAAAGCTCCGTGACTCAGTACATAAATTTCAGACACATAACATATGTATGCAAGGGCCAACTACACAGAGAAAAGCTGAACAAATTTCCTTCTCTCTCCTCAGAAAGCTAATCTTTCCCCACTCACTAGTCGAATTAGCAAGGCAGGGAGGGAGGAGGAGGTGAGTGAAGAAGACAGAATGCTGTTATCCATGATGCTACTCAGTTACTAAAAACAACCAAATCACTCGATAGAATCAGGTCCAACACAGAACAGCAAAGACATGAGAAGAAAAACCAAAGACAACCAAAACGGCCTGTAAAGAGCATAATTAAAATGAATAAAACTTGAGCACAGTCCTCAAATGACTTTCACTAGATGGTAATTAAAAATCATTAAAATCACTCAGGTGAGCAAAGAATTAAAATAAATTAAAATAAAAGTTAAAACAAGTTAAATCAAAAAAATCTCAACTGTTTCAAATTAAAAACAAAACGAAAGCCCTGCACTTACAAGCTAAATAGTAACAGGCTAACAATCAGAACTCCCTCCAAGCCCTTTGATCTAAACTTTCACACTGCTCCAACCCCACCTAAATGAGGGATGGAGAAGAGATTTTGGTACTGAGTCTATAAAACAAAAGAGAAGCAAGTCAAGGCTAAATTAAATAGAGAACAAAAGACAAACAAAAGACGAAAAGCTAAGATAAAACAGAATAAAAATAAAATGCTCCAAGGATGGAGCACAGCCTCATCGCATCGGAAGCCCTTACTGAACTACATGATTTGTGGTTTACAGTTGTGTTTGTGTAGAATTGCCGAAAGCTACCATAGAAGCTTCCCTGCAGACGGGGATGACCAGAAAGGTGTCAAGCTCTAGTTCCTCTTCTACTGTTCTTGCACCACAGATAGTGACAGATCTATTACCAGACTCATGGCCTCTTTCCAATTGTTATTCCCAGGACTAATCTGCACTGGCAGTCTGGGAGAGGAGAAGAGCAGGTCTGTCCAATTAACTGCAATGCACAACAAAGGAAGAAAAGCTCTGCTAACTTCAAAAGTACGCAGACGGAGAGTGATTTCAGCTTAGCGTACTTTATTAGATCAGGAACAAGACAACTTTAGCCGGCTCGCAGGCCGGCTTATATTCCCTGTGAAACCGCCACCCATAACACCCCCCCACTTCCCAATCGGTTATTTACAGTGGCCGAGAGTTCCATAGGCTCTCGGCCGGGAACCTAGCCCACTGATTGGCGCGGGCTAGGATCCGCACAGTCCATTGTCTTGTTGAGCGAAAGTCGATGTTTGCGCTTGACCGCGTGGAGCCCAAGCTGACCACGCGGTCTGAACTGGGTATATTACATAGCCAATGGCTCTTTCC
>NW_015165320.1:242363-246368 GCF_001447785.1 Gekko japonicus
CATTCCTGCGACAGGGAGAATGTGAGAAAGGTGCTCTTCTTTGGATAGAGAGCACCATTTACAACCAAAAGGGAAAACATGCTAGCTCTTTGATGTGTTAACACCTCTTGATTAGAGTGTCCTTATTCTGGTGGGGTAGAGCCCCAAGACCTGGCACCCAGATTGGTTAAGGCCCCTGAAGTCCATGTGTCTGAAAAGGGAGCTGCCCCTTTCTTTGGTGCAATGAAAAGTAACAGAGGGAAATGATGCTAAAGCTATTTGCAGGTGTGCCAAGGGAAGGGACATCATGCAACCAACAAAGACCAGATATGCCATGAACTGTAAGTAGCCAGTTAGCAACTTTTATTTTGCTTCATGTACCTAGTAGTACCCAGTTTGTGCCTTGTAGAAAGTTGTTTAATTCCTTACCACCTGCCTTGGCTACTTGACATACTAAAGTAACACACCCTGTAGCATCGGCCTTGGGTGACACCATGAGAGACAGGGGGGCTGATTTACCCAGGATGGTGGTGGCTATTGGACAAAGGAGGTCAAGAAAAGACTTTCTGCTCCTGCTTCCCGACTGGGCTGTGAGCTGGCTGTGGAAGTCTGGGAGAAAATATCCCAACACTGACGGGGCGGATAAGTAGTCCTGCTACAGAGTGGAACTGTCTTGTCATAATACACATACACACACATAATTGCATCCAGTGAAATGTACATGCTCACCAAAGGATTTAATCACCAAACTAGTTGCTGGAAACATGAAAGCTGTCTTACACCCTTTGGCTTAAACAGAGACAAGCCATCAGTTTATTGTGGTCAGTGCTGTCTACTCTGGCAGGCAGTAGCTCTCCAGGACCTTCAGTCTTAAACTTGGGACCAATGCGCCCTCTAAGCTGTGGAGTTGGACTTCTGGTTTATGGCGGTGTGCTAGCAGACTCACCTCCCGGACCTCCCGGGGGTGAAACTGCGCTCCAGCTGAAGGAGGGAGTGCGCAGGCTCGCTTACCCCCCCCAGGGGCCCGGGCAAAGGGACCCTGGCCATGGAACTTACAAGAGGTTGCCTCTTCGAAGGTGAAATGCCGGAGAATTGAGGCACTTCTTCATTCCAACGGTTCTCCGTGCTGTGAGACCGAAGGGATTTAGTGACGCTGACCGGGGGAAGAGTGGGAGATCCAGCGGCAGAAATGAAAGTTGAAAGCGAGGTCGAACGACCAATTATGAACGTGAGTCAGCTTTGAAGCGTTTTTCAAAGGGAAAAAGATAGCTCCCCACCCCACCCCACCAAACGGGAAAAAGGCGAGCGTGGGAGGAACGCCTCCCATGCACATGAATTTTGAGCGATTGAGGGGGGGAGCGGAAGAAAACGCGAAGGAAACTGCCTAGAAGTACTTACTAAAGCGAATCTAAGCGGTCAAGCGCACATTCAGAGACTTTTAAAAATTTTGTGAAAGTAAACAAGCGAAAAAGATGGCAGGGAAGAAGGACAGAGAAAAACTTTTGAAAGCGAAAGGGTCTGAGAGCCCGAAACTGGAAGCTACCAACCAGAAGCTACCAGCGAAGTGGCAAAGTCTATAACGGAATATATGCACCCTCTGCTGGAGCAGCTGAATAACTTCAAGGAACAGATGTCTATAGTGTCTCAAAGTATTACTGCATAACAAACCCAGATAAATGATACGATACAAATAATGAAGCAAGATACTGAGAAGGTAAAGGAAGTGGCTGCGACTACTCAGAAGGTGAAGAAAAAAGTGCAAAAACTGGAAAGGAAACTAATCTCCATGGAAGAACAACTGCTGCAAGTGCAAATGGAAAAGGCCAACATGATTCTTCGCTTCCAGGGCATGCCAGAGAACAGGGGGGAGAATCTGAAAGAAGTGATGACGGAATTACTAGCCCCAGTGACAGAAATGAAGGCGGAATCGCTGCTGAGCGAGATGGATATGGTTTACAGATCATATTCAGGCTATATAAAGAAAAAAAAAGCTGTGGAGTCAAATGAGCAAAAGTTCTACTTTGTGGGCTACTGGCATTAAAGTTGTGAGTGAGCGATTTGGCTGCTGCATAAATTAGTTTGCTCTGGAGCCATCTCTCCTGAGCTAAGACAAAAATGTGTGAGCTGGAGACTAAAAAACTGAGCTAGCTCACAGTAACTCAGTTTAGAGGGAACACTGCTTGGGACTTTCGGCAGGCAAAGCAGATACTCTCCCAGGGAGCCATGGTCTGTTCTAACTGTTTAACTATTCATAAAAAAAGAAAAGACAAACTAGTTGTTAAGTTTAAAAGAGAAAACTCAGTACACACACACTGTCCAGTGTAGCAGGATCCAGAACAGAGTTTCTTATAACAGGAGGCACCTCTGAAACGATACAGTATAAAGGTCAACTTGATAAATTCTCACTTTTGTCCTTGGAAATGTTTTGTAAGAACTGGAGGGCAATGATTTCAATTCTCCAGGCCATTTTCCCAATTGAAATCATTGCCACAGAGATTATTTTACCCCCACATACAGGTCCATATGGCCATCCCTTTGGTGGTCTTGAACCAATTCTTACCTATCTTATCTCTTACAGCTATCTGCAATTTTTTTTTGGAAAATGATCTTATAGTTATGACCTATTAGTTGATGAAAATGCTGCCCTTCCAAACCCTTCCAGCCAAAACAAAAAGGTAAGGTTAGCATAAAATAGAATATTCACATTAATTTCTAGCCTCCACATGGACATAGGTTGTTCAAAGGAAATTTAGGGAGATTTTTACTTGGTCTAATTCCTAGCCTTCTCTCCTGAAAGAACTGCTCAAGGTAGCCTACAACAATTGTAAATCAGTAGGTACAGTAAATGTTGTGAAATATTTTTAACACTTTAATTAAATTTGTAGAGTTGAAACTTTGGGAATCTGAGCCCCGAGTTCCTTAACATTGATAACAAAAGAATTCATTGTATTTTCTGCATACTTTAAACTGTTCAAGCTCTGTTTTATGGTCCTGAAACTAATCTGAGGCATGTTAAGGGGTTGTCATCTTACGAGCAGTTATTGTGTGTGTAAAGCCTGGGGGAAAGGTTTTAAAGGCCAATGGAAGGGAACTATTGCAACTAGATGCTGCTTTATTACAAGTAAATTACAAAATGACTGACATTTCCAGGAATCATACGCCCCTCTGAACTAAAAGTCAACAGAGCTGTCAAGCACTGTGCTGAGCAGTCACTAGGGAAAAATTATGCATAGGACAGAGAGGGAAAAGTTAGAAAAACAGAATGACATTGAGATGCTGCTAATTGATTGTGGGATTTTGGAAAGAACTGCTGAGTCTAGAAAAGTGTTCAGGCGACACCACCTTGGCAGACACCAATTCTCCACGGCTTGTGGCAGAAGTGATGGCACAAGGTATGTTCAAAGCTTATAACTATCATCTCAGAATGTTTTGAACAGCTATCAGTATCAATTATTACAGCCACGTGAGTGCAGCATCAAATGACTTGCATAGTTTTTTCACAAGAAATTACATCATACTACTTAGCCAAGGCACCCAGTAGCTAAGTCCCACTGCTCAGCATGAGCAGAGAGAAAGGGTGGCTCAGAGCCCTGAGTCCACCTAACACCCAAACCCCAGCAGGGAAGAGGAGTTCACAATCAGGAGGGAATAAATGAATGTGGTCCACTAATCGGCTTTTAACAAGTTCCCTGCCTCTCTGTGTAACTGAACAGCTGACCGACAAAAGGGTGTAAAGCTGAGCTGAGCATATATATAGTTTTCTGATCCCATAGAACAGAATGTGAACTCTGTTATTGTTAGCCAGCACTGCCTGTATTAAGCTTTCGAGGGCTTCTATTGGTGTTTCCAAGACTGGTGAATTCCTGCCTCCTCTGTTGCCTTGGAGTTTTCCTAAAAAGTTTAATCGCGCAGAAACAGTCTGTCTGGAAATGTATCCATTCACGAACCGCCCACAAACAGCACCAAGGTTCATGGAATGCCCCTCCCACAAACATCACTTTGAGAACCATGAACCAGCCAAAATTT
>NW_015165321.1:0-5571 GCF_001447785.1 Gekko japonicus
ATTGGCGTCTCTTATGTTCTTATGATCGGCCAGAGCCTCAGAACAGAGAAAAGGAAGTACCTCGTCACTTAATGCATGATTCGCCGAATGGAATTTACTCTCAGAAGATGCAGAGGTGATGGCTATTTCTCAAGGTGGCTTGCCTTGCAATGGCTCGCTTCCTTTCTCCGAGGTCAGGGACAGAGGGTGGCGCTAGGGGAACAGCAGTCCAGGAGGCACCCGCTGGAGAGCAGCTCAAGGGGCAGTGTTTTTCCCGATGCTATTTAACATCTACATGCACCCCCTTGCCCAGATAGCCCGGAGGCATGGGCTGGGGTGTCACCAGTACGCTGACGACACCCAGCTCTATCTGATGTTGGGCGGCCAGTCGGACTCCAGACCGGAAGATCTGGACCGGGCAGTATAGGCCGTGGTTGGGTGGTTCAGGCTGAGCCGGCTGAACTTGAATCTGGCAAAGACATAGGTCCTTTGCGTGGTTCGGGGTGGTTCAGGTGTGGGGGGCCCATTCCCAACCTTATGAGCACAGGCTTCTGTGTTTCATGGCCATCAGCTGCAGATCAAAATGAAGGTTTGTCCCATTTGTTTGGAGGAGGAGGAGGTGGAGATTGGATTTATACCCCGCCCTTCACTACCCAAAGGAGTCTCAGAGCGGCTTACAAACTCCTTTCCGTTCCCCTCCCCACAACAGACACCCTGTGAGGTGGGTGGGGCTGAAAGAGCTCTTGACAGAAACTGCTCTTATTCAAGAACAGCTGTTGTCAGAACTACGGCTTGCCCAAGGTCATCCAGCAGGTGCAAGTGGAGGAGTGGGGGAATCAAACCCGGCTCTCCCAGATTAGAGTCCATGCACTTAACCACGACACTGAGCTCCTGCTGTGATGTGGGGGGTGGGGGACCACACCACGCTCCACATAGATGCAATGAGGATCACATCTCCATCAGTCACAGGTCTCCTTCACTTTGCAAAACTCAAACTGGAACCACAGAGTCATGGGGAATCCTCGAATCATAGAGTTGGAAGGGACCCCCGGGGTCATCTCGTCAAACACGCTGCACAATGCAGGAAATTCACAAATGCCTCCCCCCCCCACACACACATATACAGTGACCAATGTTCCCTCTACGCTGAGTGAGTGTGAGCTAGCTCACAGTGTTTTTAGCCTCCGGCTCACACACTTTTGTCTCGGCCCAGGAAGGATGGCTCCAGAGCAAAGTAGTTTATGCAGCAGCCAAACCGCTCGCCCACAACTTTTATGCCGGGTAGCTCACAAAGTAGAATTTTGGCTCACAAGCAGGGCGTTTTTTGTAGAAAAAGCCCAGCAGGAACTCATTAGCATAATAGGCCACACCCAACAGCAGGAACTCATTAGCATATTAGGCCACACCTCTGACAGCAGAACTCATTGGCATATTAGGCCACACCTCCACGTTAGCAGCAATGTTCCCTCTAAGCTGTGGAGTCTTGTGAGCAAAAATTCTACTTTGTGAGCAACTGGCATTAAAGTTGTGAGCAAGCAATTTGGCTGCTGCATAAACTAGTTTGCACACCCCTGACAGCACAGCTCATTAGCACATTAGGCCGCACCCCCATGTTACCAGAAGTGTGGTCATCCAGCCACACCCACCTTTCCCTTCTTATTCTGTTGACCTTGTTTGTTGTCAAAACCCAGGGCCTTTTTTGTATCAGGAACTCTTTTGCATGTTAGGCCACACACCCCTAATGTAGCCAATCCTAATGAGTTTGTGCTGTTGGGTGTGGCCTATGATGCTAATGAGTTCCTGCTGGGCGTGGCCAACTCAGGAGCCAGCCAGAACTCCGTTCCTGTGCGTTCCTGCCCAAAAATAGCCCTGCTCACAAGAATCCACAGCTCAGAGGGAAGTATTGACAGTGACCTCTGCTCCATGCCAGTTTTCTCTGACTTGGGTCAGGGGCACGCTGGGTCAGGCTCACTAACTTCCCACCTGAAGAAGTGAGCCGTGACTCATTAAAGCTCCTCCCCTGCCACATATTTTGTCACTCTTTAAAGTGCTTCTGGACTCTTGCTCTTTTCTTCTGCTACGGACAGACTAACACAACGACCCATCTTGATCTAAGTTCCCAATCTGTTATTAGCCTTTTATAGGGGAAAAGGAAGATGTATTCTTTAAAAACTCATCTCTTTTCCCCCCGCTTTAAAATGCCTGTTAGTGCAGAACAAAACAAAAAAACTCGAGGCACCTTAAAGATTAACAACATTTAAGAGAGGCAGTGGGGTGTAGTGGTTAAAGTCTTGGACTTAGTATCAGGCAGACCCAGGTTCGAATCCCCACTCTGTTGTGAAAGCTCGCTGGGCGACCTTGGGCCAGTCACCCGCTCTCAGCCTAACCTACCTCACCTGGTTGTTGGGAGGATAAAATGGAGGAGAGGAGACTGATGGAAGCTGCTTTGGGTCCCCCGTGGGGGAAAAAATTATTGGGTGTTGTAAATAAGAAGTGGGAGACTGACCAGTTATGAAGGTGCACAGAGAGTTTATATAGTTATAAAGGTGAATATATACAGAGATATTTACAGGCTATTGAACAGCATGTCGTGCCTTAGTCTATGAGAACTAAGACCCCCTCCAGCTTACCAAGCTGATAGCTATTATGCTAAACTCCAGCCAATCTCTAACAAGGTGATGCAATCACTAGCTCTAACAAGCCCTGAAAGAGTAACACCTGCTAGAAAACACCTGGCTGTAATTACATGATTACTAGCTTGACAGCTAGGTCTGACAAACAGATCAAACTGATCTATAGTAACTGCTTGCTACCTCTATCACTCTGACATATATCTCAATAAACATGGGTTATAAATAAATAAAATGAATAAACTTAACATCCCAATAGATTTTTGTTTTGTTTTACGTTGCTACAGCAGACTAACACTGCTACCACTTTGTGATAACAGTGCAGGCAACTGGGTACATTTCAAGCACTGAAAACTAAGAAGAAGAAGAAATTGGATTTATACCCCACCCTTCACTACCCAAAGGATTCTCAGAGTGGTCTCCAAACTCCTTTCCCTTCCCCTCCTCACAACAGACACCCTGTGAGGTAGGTGGGGCTGAGAGAGAGCTCTTTGAGAACTGCCTGTGAGAGAAGAGCTCCGAGAGAACTTGTGACTGACCCAAGGTCACACCAGCTGCTGCATGTGGAGGAGCGGGGAATCAAACCCGGTGTTCCCAGATTAGAGTCCGCGCTTCTAACCACTACACTAAACAGGCCCTCTTCAACTAAGCAAGGATTGAAGGATTAAATCCCATCCCCTTGTGGCCTGATCCAAATCAGAGCTGCATGCAGAATTTGGGGTCCCCCCCCCATAGAATCATAGAGTTGGAAGGGGCCATACAGACCATCTAGTTCAACCGCCTGCCCAATGCAGGACCAGCCTAAAGCAACAGCTCTGAAATAACTTGTGACTGCCCCAAGGTCACACCAGCAGCTGCATGTGGAGGAGTGGGGAATCAAACCCGGTTCTCCCAGATTAGCATCTGTACTCCGAACTATGATGCAGAAGTAGACTTGGGGGGAAGAGGCAAGGCCTAAAGTGAACAGAGAGGCTCCGGGGGATGTGAAAAATATCTTTATTTTCAAGCCTGCAAAAAAGGGAATCATAATAATTACAACTGTGACCCTTGAGACCAGCAAAAATCCTGATAAAGCTCTGTGTCAATGTCGCTCTTTGGAAGGCCGGCTCCTCTGGGCTGCCACTACCGCGTGGCACTCCGGCCATCCCCAGACTCACAAAGTTCTCACGCCCTTCCCCCTACAGGTGGGCAGGGTGGGGTGGGGGACATCTCCGGGACGCTGGGTGGATGCCCAAAGAACGCACACCGTCCCTCTCTTTCGGCAGCTTTCATTTCTTGTTGCACCGCAGTCCGAATCCGCCGCCGCCCCTGTTCTGTTTCCTCCAAGTCCACAAAGCGGGGAGTTGCTTCATAACTGGGGTTTGCGACTCACAAGCGCTGGGCTCCCCCCGGCACTCCCATCCCCCTGCCCCAGTCCGGAACGTCAAACGCAGTTTCCCAGGTGCGGATCCCACCTTGGCGTGGCTCTAGGCATAGAACGTCCTCTGAATGTTGGCTCATCTCCGCAGAACCTTCAACTGGTTCACCCCTCTTGCCTTCAGGCAGTTCCCGCTGCCAAGTTCCCGCCGGCTGCCCTGAAAGGAAAAGCAGGGGGAAATGGTGAGTAGGGGTAGATCAGCGTGTTGCTTAAGAAAATAGACCTACTCAGGGGTCATTTCGTAGAAAAAGAGGTGCAGGAGCTTATTAACATAACCCATTGGCTTATTTGCAATCCTCATATTTGTATTCCCCATATTCCCCATATTATTTGTATTCCCCATATTTCCCCTCCATTTGTAGTTTGTAATATAAAAGCAATAAAAAAGTATTTTAAAAATGCCAAAATATATAAAGTCTGTTTAACAATTAAAAAGCTGGAGATGCCACAACATCAAAATAAGTGCATACTAATACTATAAGCAATGCATAGGGTACAATATTTCCTCCTTCAAAGATAAATATTAGTCCATGTAGTCCATTCAACTCAGTAGGAGGAATCCACGTTTTCAAAACATATTCAAAAACAGTCTTTGCAAAAACGCCAGTTCCAGATACTTAAAGGAGACGTTTCCATCAACTTCTTCAGTTTGCCAGCTGTGTAGCTGGAACCCGATTTCAACAATTTCTCCTGACAACAAGGTTCATAGCGTGAAGAGCGAATCGTAAGTTCTCAAGGCTGAAGCGTAAGGTCCCAAGGCTGAAGGCTGCCAACGCGGGGGGGGGGGATCAGAACACACCTGGGCAGCCCTCTGCCCCTGCTTTATCACACCTGAAAGCTTCTCTCTGCAGTCTTTGGGGAAACTCTGAGATGAGCATCTCTGTTTTCATCATACCTTCGGGACCGCCTATCCTGGTACGTCCCCACAGAGCACCACGCTTGAGGGAACACAACCTACTGGTGGTCCCCGACCCAAAGAGTGTCAATCTGTGACCAGGACCAGGACGTTTTCTGTGGTGGCCCCTACCTAGTGGAAGGAGCTCCCGGAGGAGATCCGGACCCTGCGGGACCTTTCTCAGTTCTGCAGGGCCTGCAAGACGGAGCTCTTCCGCCAGGCCTTTGAGTAGGAGCCGCCGCCACTACTATTCCACCACCGCCCCTATGCACTATCGTGTTACCATCATGATTGTCTGGATCCCACCGGAGGGACGAAGCATCCGGGCATGATTTGGATGACAAGATTTCAAGAAGCTACCATGGAGGTTAAGAGCTACCCATCTTGGTTAAACGTGTAAACTTACATTGTAAACGTGTTACTGCATTTTACTGTAATTTATTGTTTTATATTATATGTTTTATTGTTATAACTAGAAATAAGGCCCGTTGTAGAAATAAATACAACGGGATCTAGAAAGAGGCTCTGGGAGAGTGCTCTGGCTTTGGGCAAACAGTGTCAGTCTGCTTTTAAAACATGAACCTGGGACCTGCACACCACCAGAATACAGCAGGTTCCATATGCAACTGACATTCCAACTGCCTTGCGGG
>NW_015165321.1:6827-22484 GCF_001447785.1 Gekko japonicus
CCCCAGGTATTTCCCTACAGAGAGCTGCTGACCCTACGCCTTCATACCGACGAAGGGAATTGTGACTTTCGAAAGCTCCTACCCCCAAAATTTTTGTCGGTCCCTAAGGTGCTCCCGGATTCGAATCTTGTCTTCTACCGCAGACCAACACGGTTCCCCGCTGAAGCACTGCTGTATCTATCTATCCATCATCCATCTATTTTTAATAGAGTCAGAATTTTTAATTGTCTGAACACTTTGGGGTGCTTCCCCCCCACACACACTGCATCCCAATTAAGGTCCTGGGTTGCCTGGAGAGCTCCTGAAATTACAACTGAGCCCCAGACAGAGGTCACCCCGAAAATCCGCCCGACATTCGTGCCTTTCGCACGGCAAATTCACCGTGTGACCGGGACCAAAGTTTCATTCTGGGTATAAGCTGTCATGCATATCTGTAGAAGTGTGCGTGTGTTTGTGCATGCACATGAAAGCTTATACCCAGAATAAAACTTTGTTAGTCTTAAAGAAGATGAGTTGTTTTTTTATACCCCGCCCTCGGAGTCTCTCGGAGTGGCTTACAATCCCCTTCCCTTCCTCTCCCCACAACAAACAAACCTGTGAGGTAGGTGGGGCTGAGACAGCGCTGAGAGAACTTGTGACTGACCCAAGGTCACCCAGCTGGCTTCATGTGGAGGAGTGGGGAATCACACCCGGCTCTCCAGATTAGAGTCCACCGCTCTTAACCGCTACACCAAACTGATGCCACTGGACTCAAACTTTGTTATGTTGCTTCAGACCGACGTTGTTCCCAGTTGATTCCTACCAGGGCTCTGTTTGTAGCAGGAACTCCTTTGCATATTGGGCCACACACCCCCAATGTAGCCAATCCTCCAAGATCTTACAGAGCTCTTCTTACAGGAGCTACTGTAAACTCTTGGAGGATTAGGGGGTGTGTCGCCTGATATGCAAATGAGTACTTGCTACAAAAAGAGCCCTGATTCCAACAATACAGTGGGACTTACCTAGATCAAATGTTACCCTGATCTCATCAGAAACTAAGTCGGGTCAGCCCTGGTTAGGACTTGGAGGGGAGACCCCACCAAGGGAGTCCAGGGATTGCTACGCAGAGCCTCGGAGCATCCCTTGCATTGAAACCCCTTCAGCAGACGTGTCAAAATCATTTGTCACAAGGGCCAGACCTGACATAAATGTTACTTTGTTGGGCCAGGCCATGTGTGCCATAAAATGTAATGCCAGGTACTGGAGATGTGAACTCTATAAGGGACAGCCGCTGGAAAGCTCCAAGCAGGGGTCATTTCGTAGAAAAAGAGGTGCAGGAGCTCATTAGCATAACCTATTTGCATAGGCCACCATATGCCACACCCCCTGACATCACCCGAAGTGTGTCAGAAGGCAACACCCACCACTCAGGCTCCACTGGACTGTTTTGGATTGCTGGTTATTGGGGGGGATGTGCAGATCTGTCTTTGGAAAGGAGGGAGAGTTTGTACCTGAATAAAGCTTGGTCTTAAAGGTGCCACTGGACTGTTCTGGACCGTGGGGCCGGGGGGGGGGCTCTGCAACTTACCTGGCTGCTTCTTGCTCTGACTGAGGGCTGCTGGGAGCAGGGGGCGGGGCTTGTTGCATGTGCCCGCCCCCTGGGCTCTTTACTGCCGGAGCTCCGCTCCTGTGCGCTCCTGCAGGAAATGACCCCTGGCTCGGAGTTGGTATATCCTCACTGCAAGGCCCCATGGGCTGGGAGAAGGGTGGAAAGGAAAACCCACATGGGCAGACTGGAGAGCCAGCGGGGAAAATGCTCCCACAATGCTTGACGAGGTTGTTCCGCCGTGCTGAAGCCACAGTCGGAGTGGTCCCCCCCCTCCCCGCAGTCTCCTGTTCCCTCCCTTGCACTAGCTGTTTGTGGGCAGTGTAAGAGCCCTCAATGGGCTGGTTCCAGCCCGTGGGCCTTAAGTTTGACACCCCGCCCGTCAGGTGTAAGTCAGCTGCGACTGGACGGCACTTTCCACCACCAAATACTCTCCGCTCAGCTAACGACCACCGAAGACGCCCACAGCGTTCACAACGTGTAATCCACACCCAGCGCTACGGACCGGGCCCTTTCGTAGAAAGAGGCCTGCCGAAGTTTTACACAGAACGCCTTCTTTCAAAAGAACCAGCTTACGTAAGCGCCCGAAAAAAGAGGCAGGGAGGAAACGGCCCTGACGTCGATTGGCAGATCCTTCCAGTGCGGCGTCTGAAAAAGCGGTGGCCGGAGCTACGGCTGTCTGCAGTGTTGCCAACTCTAGGTGGAAAGTTACTGTACTTCACAGCAAGGCAAGGGAAAACGGCCCTGCAAGGCCAACTATATCCACTCCACCCGGCACACCTCTGTCCCCATTGGAGGGTTTGAATCTCCCGCCAAGGGTGCTATTTAGGGATCCCATAGGTGTGTAAATACGCACTGTCTTATGAGCAGTGACTCGGGAAAGCTCATCCCCTGCCACAAAAGTTGTTAGTCCTTAAGGTGCTACTGGACGCTTGCTCTTCTGTCTTCTGTTGTCTCTGATAAACGCTTGCCTTCATATAATAGTCTGCATATGGAGTAGGAGAGGGAAGAAGAAAAATGCAGAAATTGGAATTCAAAGGGAACTGATTCCCCAGGCAGCCAAAGCCCTGAGGGGGATCCTCCCATCCACTCGCTTATGCAGGAGCTCAGATAAGAGCATCAGAGGGAACTAATCAGAAGTGCCAGGGAAGTCTGCAATGGCAATAAAAACGGAGAAGAACTTTTCTTCATTACTTAACAGCCACTTTTGTACAATACAAGAAGAGGTGAAAAGAGAGTCCAGTGTTCCCTCTAAGCTGAGTTAGTCTGAGCTAGCTCACAGTTTTTTAGCCTCCGGCTCACACATTTTTGCCTTAGCTCAGGAAGGATGGCTCCAGAGCAAACTAATTTATGCAGTAGCCAAACAGAGCTTTTTTTGTAGCAGGAACTCCTTTGCATGTCAGGCCACACACCCCTAATGTAGCCAATCCTAATGAGTCCCTGCTGTTGGGTGTGGCCTATTATGCTAATGGGTTCCTGCTGGGCGTGGCCAACTCGGGAGCCAGCCGGAACTCCGTTCCTGTGCGTTCCTGCCCAAAAATAGCCCTGGTTGCTGTCATGCTGAAGAGCCCAAGGCACACGTTCTTCATAGACTTGCCGACCTCCAGGTGGGGCCCCGGATATTGCCCAGAATTCCAACTGATCTTCCGATGACAGAGATTAGTTAACTTGGAGAAAACGGCTCCTTGGGAGGGTGGAGTCTGTGGCACGGCACCCTGCTGAGACCCCCTCCCCTCCCCAACCTGCCCCCCACCAAGGCTGCACCCCCAAATCTCCAGACATTTCCCAGCGTGAGTGTCGGAAACCCTATAGGGATGCCAGCCTCTAGGTGGGACCTGGGGATCCCCCAGGATTGCAGCTCATCGCCAGACTAGAGATCAGGAAATGTGATGCTTTGGAGGGTGGCCTCTGTGGCGTTGTACCCGACTGAGGTCCCTGTCGTTCCCAAATCTCCAGGGGTTTCCCAAACTGGATCTGACACCCTCAGGGCTATTTTTGGGGCAGAACGCACAGGAACGGAGTTCCGGCTGGCTCCTGAGTTGGCCACGCCCAGCAGGAACTCATTAGCATAATAGGCCACACCCAACAGCAGAAACTCATTAGGATTGGCTACATTAGGGGTGTGTGGCCTGACATGCAAAGGAGTTCCTGCTACAAAAAAAGCTCTGGGTTTTGACAACAAACAAGGTAAACAGAATAAGAAGCAAAAGGTGGGTGTGGCTGGATGACCAGACTTCTGGTAACACGGGGGTGTGGCCTAATATGCGAATGAGCTGTGCTGTCAAGGGTGTGGCCTAATATGCTAATGAGTGTGCTGTTGGGTGTGGCCTACTATACTAATGAGTTCCTGCTGGGCTTTTTCTACAACAAGAGCCCTGGACACCTTTATGTCCCCATCCCTGCTGGTGGTCATGGGGGGAGGACCTGTCCACCCTACAGCCTTAACAGGGAATCAGGCCTACCAGAATCAGTCGAGGAGCCTAGCTTTCCTGGTGTTTTTCAGGTGTGTCAGGCATCCTTTGAATGAATGCCACCCTAAAGGCACACCTGCGTGTACAGCCCATCGTAATATCCCAGGAAAGCACAATACGGCAGCTATGTGAAGAAGAAGGAAGAGGAGGAGAAGATTGGATTTATACCCAGCCCTTCACTACCAGAAGGAGTCTCAGAGTGGCTGACAAACTCCTTTCCTTTCCCCTCCCCACAACAGACGCCCTGTGAGGTAGGTGGGGCTGAGAGAGCTCTGACAGAAACTGCTCTTTTTTCAAGGACAGCTCTTATCAGAACTACGGCTTGCCCAAGGTCATCCAGCCAGGTGCAAGTGGAGGAGTGGGGAATCAAACCCGGTTCTCCCAGATTAGAGTCTGCGCACTTAGTGGGGAATGCCCTGTCTGGTGCTTTCACACAAGCTAAATAATGCACTTTCAATCCACTCCAGCAACCATTTGCAGGTGGATTTTGCCATTGCGCACAGCAAAATCCAGTTGCAAAGTACATTGAAAGAGGACTGAAAGTGTATTATTTAGTGTGTGTGTGGAAGCACCCTGTTATGCACAACTGAAGCTTCCCATGACATCATCAGCTAAATAACATCACATTAAGCCTCTGCTAAACAAAGATCACGCCAGCAGCTGCATGTGGAGGAGTGGGGAATCAAACCCGGTTCTCCCAGAGTAGAGTCCACTGCTGCTAACCAGTACACCCAACTGGCAAAGGAGGCAGCTGGCATTCTGCATGGCAGCTTCACCTGGTGAAGATACGGAGAGGAAAGAGTCCCTTCCTGGTCCCTTGAACAGTACTTAGTGTTCCAACCTTTTTATCATTCTAGTTCTTCTCTAGGCAACCGGCAACCCTATTAGTGCCCCCCTCTCCTCTTGCATTCCGTAATCATCCAGACAGACGGCGAGAAGCCAGAATAAGGCCTTTCCTGCCAGGCAGGGCCACCAATTCCCGGTTGAGAAGTTCCAGATTTGAGGGTGGAGCTGGGAAGGGCAGTGGGATATATAATGCAATACGGTCACCCCTCCAAAGCATCCATTTTCTCCAGGGGAACTGAGCCCACTAATCTAGAGATCAGTTGTAATTCAGAGACATCTCCAGGCCTCACCTGGAGGTTGGCAAGCCTCATGCCAGGCCACAAACCTATGTAGTCAATATCTTTTAAGCCGCCTTCCCCCAAGTGAGAAATGTAGACGTGATACCATTTACACACTGATAAAATCAGATGGGTTGCACCTTTCAGACTAACACTGGCTCCAGTCACACGGGCCAGATCACGCGGGGGGGGGGGAGGCGTGGCTGTTCACCCCAGAGCAAAATAAAGCACGGTAGCCTGATCACACGGTCCCCCGAGTCTCCGTGCTTAGGCTGTTAGCTGGCGATCACACAGCGATGGCTGCAGCGTGGCAAAGAAGCTGCCCATTTATACTCACTCTCTGTTTCCTATTAATTAGCATGTGTTTTATTTTTACTTACTTCATTTAGACCCTTTCTCCCCAACGGGGCCCCCAAACAGCTGACTTCGTTCACCTCTCCTCTGTTTCATCCCCACAACAACCCTGTGAGGTAGGTTTGGCTGAGAGTGCGTGACTGACCCTAGGTCATCCAGCAGGCTTTCATGACAAAGTGGGGATTTGAACCCAGGTCTTCCAGATTCTAACTGACATGCTATCCGCTGGTCCACACAGGCAAGTGTGCGTTCCTGCCCCAAAATAGCCTTGTCCATTCTCATATGCAAGAACTGACAGAAGGGATTTCCTGCTAATTCCTACATAAAAACATGGGAGAAGCATTGGGTCCTGCATTGGGCAGGGGGTTGGACTAGAGGGTCTGTATGGCCCCTTCCAACTCTGTGATTCTATGATTCTATGTTGGATCAGGCCAGTGGCCCCTCCAGTCCAACACTCTGTGTCACACAGTGGCCAAAACACAGGGGCCATCAGGAGGTCCACCAGCAGGGCCAGAACTCCAGAAGCCCTCCCACTGTGGCCGCTCCCAAGGATACAGAGCTTCATCGCCCCAGACATAAGAGAAGCCATGTTGGATCAGGCCAATGGCTCAACCAGTCCAATGCTCTGTGTCACACAGTGGCCCAAACCCAGCTGCCATCAGGAGGTCCACCAGTGGGGCCAGATATCCAGAAGCCCTCCCACAATGGTCCCCCAAGCCTCAAGAAGACAGAGCATCACTGCCCCAGATAAAGTGTTCCATCTATGCCTTGTGGCTTAGAGCCACTCATGGACCTCTGCTCCAGATGTTTCTCCAGTCCCCTCTTGAAGCTGTCTGTGCTTGTAGCCTCCACCACTTCCTGCAGCAGTGAATTCCTCATGTCCGTTACTCTACCGCTCATTAATTTCATGGAGTGCCCACCAGTTCTTGCAGTGTGAGAAAGGCAGAAAAGGACTTCCTTCTCTACCTTCTCTACCTTCAAACTGAGAGCCAGTTTGGTGTAGTGGTTAAGTGTGCGGAGTCTAATCTGGGAGAACCGGGTTTGATTCCCCACTCCTCCACTTGCACCTGCTGATGGGACCTTGGGTCAGTCACAAGCTCTGGCACAGCTGTCCTTGAAAAAGAGCCGTTTCTGTCAAGAGTTCTCTCAGCCCCACCCACCTCACAGGGTGTCTGTTGTGGGGAGGGGAAGGGAAAGGAGTTTGTAAGCCGCTCTGAGACTCCAAGTGAAGGGCGGGGTATAAATCCAATCTCTTCTTCTTCTTCTTCTTCTTCCCTATTCCACGCATATTGCAATAATAGGGGAGAATTTAGTGTTAACTGACAAAAATACAAGAAAAGCTCCGGTGGATCAGACCATAGACACAAAGAGAGAGAGAGAGATGAACACACCTCTGAGAATATACAGAATACCCTGGCATCATTGCTGGGTCCCCACTGTTGGGTTCCCACAGCTCAGCGATGCCAATCCCCAGGTGGTGGTTCGAGATCTCCCAGAATTTTGACTGATATACACACTATAGAGATCAGTTCCCCTGGAGAAAATGGCTGATTTGGACCCTGTGGCATTATACCCTGCTGAAGTCCTTCCCCTCCCCAAACTCCACCCTTCCCAGGTGGCACCCCCAAGATATCCAGGAACCTCCTGACCTGGAGTTGGCAACCCTGCCACAACTAGTGTTCCTTCCCCCCCCCCATAAACTATCATTAAAAAGCTTTCAGGATGTGAACGCTGGCACAGTCGAGACTCCAATCTGGGAGAACCGGGTTTGATTCCCCACTCCTCCACTTGCACCTGCTGGATGACCTTGGGCAAGCCGTAGTTCTGATAAGAGCTGTTCTTGAAAAAAGAGCCGTTTCTGTCAAGAGCTCTCTCAGCCTCGCCTACCTCACAGGGTGTCTGTTGTGCCGAGGGGAAGGGAAAGGGGTTTGTAAGTCCCTCTGAGACTCTGAGTGAAGGGTGGGGTATAAATCCAATCTCCTCCTTCTTCTGAGAGCCAGTTTGCTCTCCACACTATAGAGATCAGTCCCCCTGGAGAAAATAGCTGATTTGGAAGGTGGACCCTGTGGCATTATACCCTGCTGAAGCCCCTCCCCTCCCCTCCCCAAACTCCACCCTTCCCAGGTGACACCCCCAAGATATCCAGGAACCTCCTGACCTGGAGTTGGCAACCCTGCCACAACTAGTGTCTCTCTCCCCCCCCCCATACATTATCATTAAAAAGATTTCAGGTTGTGAACGCTGGCACAGTCGAGAGACACTTTGCAGGCTACTAGCAGCCAGTTTGGTATCGTGGTGAAGTGCGCGGACTCTAATCTGGGAGAACCGGGTTTGATTCCCCACTCCTCCACTTGCACCTGCTGGATGACCTTGGGCAAGCCGTAGTTCTGATAAGAGCTGTTCTTGAAAAAAGAGCCGTTTCTGTCAAGAGCTCTCTCAGCCTCGCCTACCTCACAGGGTGTCTGTTGTGCCGAGGGGAAGGGAAAGGGGTTTGTAAGTCCCTCTGAGACTCTGAGTGAAGGGTGGGGTATAAATCCAATCTCCTCCTTCTTCTGAGAGCCAGTTTGGTGTAGTGGTGAAGTGCGCAGACTCTAATCTGGGAGAACCGGGTTTGATTCCCCACTCCTCCACTTGCACCTGGCTGGATGACCTTGGGCAAGCCGTAGTTCCGTCAGAGCTGTTCTCCCAAGGACAGAGTTCTCTCAGCCCTGCCTGCCTCACAGGGTGTCTGTTGTGGGGAGGGGAAGGGGTTTGTAAGCCGCTCCGAGACTCCGAGTGAAGGGCGGTGTATAAATCCAATCTCTTCTTCTTCTTCTATTATTAAGTGGATCGGTCCTATGTTTTTTGGGCCCACATTGTGGTCTGCACCACTGGAGATGTACGTACGCAAACAAGGAGAAGATGCACTCCCGGGAATTCTCAGCCAAGGGTTGTGCGCAAATGTTTTCTAGGCTGTGTGCCTCTCCTTGAAGCATCACAAGAAGAATGTGATCGGCGCAGTACGAGGGAAACAAGGTACAGTACTTTCTTTTCGCAGCCCATGGAACGAGCCACTGTGTAGAAGCAGGGATTCCTAACACACCCACAACTAATCCTTGTTGTTGTTCAGTCGCACAGTCAAGTCCGACTCTTCGCGACCCCATGGACCAGATCACGCCAGGCCTTCCTGTCTTCCGCCGTCCTCTGAAGTTTGCTCAACTTCATGTTCGTTGCATCTGTGACACTGTCTAACCATCTCATCCTTTGCCGTCCCCGTCTTCTTTGACCTTCAATCTTTCCCAGCATCAGGGTCTTCTCCAGTGAGTGCTCCCTTCTCATTGGGTGGCCAAAGTATTTGAGCTTCAGTTTCATTATCTGGCCTTCCAGGGAACAGTCAGGGCTGATTTCTTTTAGGATTGACTGATTTGATCTTCTTGCAGTCCAAGGGACTCTCAAGAGTCTTCTCCAGCACCATAGTTCAGAAGAATCTATTCTTCGGCACTCGGCCTTCCTTATAGTCCAACTCTCGCAGCCGAACAGTACTACTGAGAATACCATTGCTTTGACCGTGCGGACTTTTGTTGGCAGGGTGATGTCTCTACTTTTTATCATGACTTTTTAATCATACTTTTTATCCTTACTTATTGTTTATTGATTAAATCTATCCCCCCACCTCTCTCCCCAATGGGGACCCAAGGTGGCCGACTGCATTGGCCTCTTCTCCGTACAACAACCCTGCGAGGCAGGTCAGGCTAAAGGCATGTGACTTGCCTGAGGTCACCCAGCAAGCTTCTACAGGGGCTCGAACTCAGGTCTTCCAGATCCTAGTCCAACAGTCTAGCCACTAGACCACGCTGTCTCTTAGGGTTGCCCGGTTACCCCTGGCCTCTAGCCCGGTTACCCCAGGCCTCTAGCCAGGGATGGGGGGCGGGGTCAGGCTGCCAGAGCCAGATTGGCAAACTTCTGGAGATTTGGGGGTGGAGCCTGGGGAGAACAGGGACCTCAGTGGGGTACGATGCGACAGAGTCCACCCTCCAGAGCACCCATTCTCTCTGGATTCTGGAGATCAGCTGTAACTTCAGGGGATCACCAGGTCCAACCTGGAGGTTGGCATCCCATTGTATCTCTCTACTTGTGTGCAGGGGTCGTTTTGTAGAAAAAGAGGTGCAGGAGCTCATTAGCATAACTCATTCGCATAGCTCATTTGCATATGCCACACCCCCTGACATCACCGGAAGTGTGTCAGAAGGCAACACCCACCGCTCAGGCTCCACTGGACTGTTTTGGATTGCTAGCTATTGGGGGGGGGGAATGTGCAGATCTGTCCTGGCAGAGGAGGGAGAGCTTGTACCTGAATAAAACTTGGTCTTAAAGGTGCCACTGGACTGTTTTGGATTGCTAGCTATGTGAGGGAGGGGAACGCGCAGATCTACCCTCACAGAGGAGGGAGAGCTTGTGCCTGAAGGCGGGCCGGGGAGGGGCTCTACAACTTACCAAGCTGCTTCTTGCTCCTCGTGGCCCAACTGAGGGCTGCTGGGAGCAAGAGGTGGGGCTTGTTGCATGTGCCCACCCCCTGGGCTCCTTACTGCCGGAGCTCCGCTCCTGTGCGCTTCCGCAGGAAATGACCCCTGCTTGTCTGTCATGTGAATAAAAACGTCCACATTCAAAGGAAGGTGGGAGTTACGACAGAATACAGACAAATGTGATTCAAACAATGGTATTTGGGAAATTGCATCTACTGTATTAAGGGGAATCATTCTCTTGTGATTTGTGGAGGCCATCGACGGGAAAGAGAGCCAGCGTGGTGTAAGTCATCTGGGCTAAGATCTAGGAGAACTATCTTCAAATCCCCAGTCTGCAATTGGGTCAGTCCTGCACTCTCAGCCCAGCCTACCTCACAGGGTTGTTGTGAGGATAAAATAGAGGAGAAAAGAACAATGTAAGCTGTTTTGGGCCCCCATTGGAGGAGAAGGAGGAGGGGCAATTGATTTTATACTCTGCCCTTCACTACCCGAAGCATAAGGATAACGTTTTATTTACGGCCAAAGCCAGCAGTTAACATTTGAAACCCTACAAACTTAGTAGTAAAAAGACACCTATGAATAAAGGTAAAAAGGCTTAACAGAACAGTAAAATGCATTATAAAATACATAATAAATTCCTAGGAGGTAGACAGTTAACAATAAAACGATTAACATTTCGCTTGCTGTGTTATTATAGATTTTCTCATTCTTAAAGCACTCCATCCAAATCTAGCCACTTGGTGTGTTACGTCCGAGTGCCTGTCTGAGAGGAGGTTTTTCATAGTACGGGCTCTTTGCCTGCTGGTTAGAGGTAAGAACTTGGGTAATGAAAGAGATTTCCGGAGATTATTATAGGCCTCACGGTCGAACATAACATCTTCTAGATTTTCAATGCCTACATTACAGCAGGGGCATATGCGTTCCTCGAATGGGACCCGAAGGAGTCTCAGAGCAGCTTACAATCTCCTTTCCCTTCTCCTCCCCACAACCGACACCCCCTGCGAGCAGTGTTCCCTCTAAGCTGAGTGAGTGTGAGCTAGCTCACGGTTTCTTAGCCTCCGGCTCACACATTTTTGTCTCCGCTCAGGAAGGAGGGCTCCAAAGCAAACCGATTTATGCAGCAGCTCAACCGCTCGCTCGCAACTTTAATGCCGGTAGCTCACAAAGTGGAACTTTTGCTCATGAGACTCCACAGCTTTGAGGGAGCATTGCGACAGAATCTGCAAGCATGCAGATCCAAACGTTTAATACCCGGAAGGTTTCCTCCCTCCCCATTTGGTAGCCACACAACAGAATCTGCAAGCATGCAGATCCAAATGTTTAATACCCGGAAGGTTTCCTCCCTCCCCATTTGGTAGCCACACATCTGACGCCGGCCAGAGCCTTTTCCTCCTGTCCTGAGTGAGTCGTGTGCATTCACTGGGAGGTAGGCGGACAGCCGAAGCAGGCCTATAGGCTCCGGTTTCTCCGCATGAACCGGAACGTTGACAAAGAAAGTTCCCTAACTGTATAGAGAGAACCACGTGCAGATAAATTGGCACACGGGAAGTTGCATCTCTTCCAATGAACGCATGTCGATAAAGGCAAAGTCCAGTCACAGAGGGCTTGGGGGTTTATTTCAAGCTTCAGAATGCAGATCCTCCAATTAGGCACGAAACCGCCATCTCAGCCTCCGTTGACCCTACCTGTAGAATGGGCACCTCTGTGACTTCCCTTGAATCACGGGAGGGCGGAAAAGCTGAACTACAACCCATTTTGTTTCTCTTTCGAAAATGAGGACAGCTGGAAGCCCCTACGGAAGCCACGTGTCCCACCTGGGAACCCTTCCCCCGGTCCAATGAGCATGTCTGAACCCCTGCTTAAATAGTAGGAGAGGAAATGCACTCTTGACGTCCTCAGAGACGCTGTGACTTCCCCCCCCGCCAGGGCTCAGTCATGGCCCTAAGAATGGGACTTGGCACTTTGAACGACCCAGCTAGGAATCAAAAGGCCAAGGATGCGCACACAATAAACACCAACTGTACTGACTGGCTCGTCTTTCCTTGCTCCTGTATAGGCTAACTCGGGTTGCCAACTCATGCCTGGAAAGTTCCTGGAGATTTAGGAGGGGTGGAGGGGTGGACCCTGGGAAGGGCAGGGTTGAGGGAAAGCTCAGCAGGGTATAACCCCAGAGAATCCACCCTCCATTTTCTCCAGGAGAGACGAAGAAGAAGACGAAGAAGAACACGAAGACAAAGAAGATGAAGAAGAAGAAGATGAAGAAGACGATGACGAAGAAGAAGATGATGAAGAAGACGAAGAAGAGGAGGAGGAGATTGGATTTATACCTGGCCCTCCACCAGTGTTCCCTCTAAGCTGAGTTAGTGTGAGCTAGCTCACAGTTTTTTAGCCTCTGGCTCACACATTTTTGTCTTAACTCATGAAGGATGGTTCCAGAGCAAACTAAATTATGCAGTAGCCAAATAGCTTGCTCACAACTTAGATGCCAGCAGCTCACAAAGTAGAATTTTTGCTCACAAGACTCCACAGCTTAGAGGGAACACTGCCCTCCACTACTCGAAGGAGTCTCAGAATGGCTTACAATCTCCTTTCCCTTCCCCTCCCCACAACAGACACCCTGTGAGGGAGGTAGGCGGGGCTGGGAGAGCTCTTTCGAGGACTGCCCTTGAGAGAACAGCTCGGAGAGAACTTGTGACTGACCCATGGTCACACCAGCAGGTGCGAGTGGAGGAGTGGGGAATCAAACCCGGTTCTCCCAGATTAGAGTCCACGCACTCAACCACTACACCAAACTGGCTCTATAACCCTATAAAGTCTCCTGGGGAACCTGAAACTCCCCACCAGACATACACTCTGGGTCAAAACAGTGGCCAGGAGACTTGCACTGATCTTCTTTGCCCAAACAGTCTTCCAGGAAGCGATGAGAAACCCCGAAACTTAGTCTGACTTCGCCTTCAGGCTGTTGTGAACGCCAGTGCTCCGGCCCAGAACATAGGAAGCAACAGTGGACAGGAGCAGTGTTCCCTCTAAGCTGAGTTAGTGTGATCCAGCTCACAGTTTTTTAGCCTCCGGCTCACACATTTTTGTCTTAGCCCAGGATGGAGGGCTCCAAAGCAAATTAATTCATGCAGCTGCCAAATTGCTCGCTCATGACTTTAATGCCTGCAGCTCACAAAGTAGAATTTTTGCTCACAGGACTCCACAGCTTAGAGGGAGCATTAGACAGGAGTAGGGCTGCCAACCTCCAGGTGAGGCCTGGAGATCTCCTGGAACCACAACTAAACCTCTGGGGAGTAGTGATCAGTTTGCGGGGGTGGGAATGGCTGCATTGGAAGGTGAATTCTATGGCATTCTGCCCCATTGAAAACCCTTCGCTTCCCAAACCCAGTTCTACTCAGGATCTATCCCGAAATTTCCAGGTATTTCCAAACCTGGAGCAGGCAATCCTAGACATGAGTGCCTCTGAGCGTGCACAAATTGCCTCTTCCTTGCCACCAAGACCCTGCTCACAGCTCCCTGCAGATTGTGGAGGAGGAGGAAGAGATAGGATTTATACCCCACCCTTCACTCGGAGTCTCAGAGCGGCTTACAATCTCCTTTCCCTTCCCCTCCCCACAACAGGCACCCTGTGAGGTGGGTGGGGCCGAGAGAGCTCTTTCGAGGACTGCCCTTGAGAGAACAGCTCTGAGAGAACTTGTGACTGACCCAAGGTCACACCAGCAGTGAAGGAGCGGGGAATCGAACCCAGTTCCCCCAGATTAGCGTCCGCGCTCCTAACCACTACACCGAACTGACCAAACAGGGCTCCCAGATTACAGGGTATCTAGATTGGAG
This sequence comes from Gekko japonicus, assembly GCF_001447785.1. Lineage (NCBI taxonomy): Eukaryota > Metazoa > Chordata > Lepidosauria > Squamata > Gekkonidae > Gekko > Gekko japonicus. The sequence continues at coordinate 20,698 of NW_015165321.1, forward strand.
GACCTCGGAGACCACAAGGGCATTTGAGAGTCAACGCCCCCCTCGTCAGACAGACAAAGCTTTGACTCTGGGAAGCTTCTACCCTGAACACCTTGCTGGCCTCTAAAGTGCTGCCAGGCTCAAGCCTCGCCATTCGACTGCAGACCAACACAAAAGTCTTCTCCCATGTATCTGAAGAAGCGTGCAGGCCCACGAAAGCTTAGACTTAAACCCGGTTGGTCCTAAAGGTGCTGCTGGACTCGAACTCGGTTCTACGGCCACCCTCCGAAACCGATTCCAGGATGCAGCAGCACGGAGGCACGCGTGACCTCTGGCCCCCTCTCTCGGTCAAAAGGGCGGCCCGGAGACTTACCCCCTTCCTCTGGTTGCTGAGGCAGAAAGTGCAAATGCTCCGGGGTTGCTTGGCCTCCCGTTCCCCCTTGGCGCCGTAGAGGGCCCGGAAGCAGGGCTGCCCATCCTCGCAGCCCTCGCCCAGGAGGAGGACGTTGGCCAGGTGGGAGATGTAGCTGGAGGCGAGGCGGAGGGTCTCGATCTTGGAGAGCTTCCGGTCGACGGGCTCGGTGGGGATGAGGGTGCGCAGGGCCGTGAAGGCCGTGTTGACGCTCTGGGTCCGGTCCCTCTCGCGGGCGTTGGCCGCCTGCCTCTGCTTCACCACCACCACCGGGCCGGGCTGGTGGGCCGCCTTGGGGTGCCCCTCGCAGCAGCCGTAGGACTGGTCGGAGGCCTCGCTCTCGCTGCGGTCCTCCTCCTCCTCCTCGGACAGGAGGCTGAGATCGGGGTACAGCACGTGGGCGGCCACCGGTCGCAGCATGGCGAAGGCCATGGCCAGGCGTCCCCACCCGCAAAGGCCCGGCCTGGGGGTGTCCTGAGCGTCCGAGCCCTGGGCTGTAGAGGATCCCTTCCCTTCCTCACCGAGAAAGCTCTGCAAGACAGACTGGAGAGCCGGAGGCAGACGGCTGGCCACTCCACGCCTCCAGCTCTGGCCCTTCCAGAGGAGGAAACGCTCGCAGCTGCGCCGCCTCTGCCTCTCCTCCGGTGTCAAGGAGCAATGCTCTGGTGGGACCAGGGAAGGAGCCTCCTGTATATAAGGACCGGGGAGGGGTCGGGAGCTGGGAGACCAGGCCCGGCCGGCCAATGGGGGAGCCCGCATCCTCTCCTCCGGCCAATGAGGCTGCGGATGCCGCTCCGGCCCCTGAAATCAAAAGGCATCCGAGAATCCAGGCGGAGGCTGCTCTGTTCCCTGGATGTTTGGCAGTCTGTGGATGACAGGCGGAGGGGAAGGAGGGAGGAGGAGGAGGGGGGCGGGTTTCTGGAGGCCAGACACCTTGCGCAGGGAGAGCCCAGCAGGGATCCAGCCAGGGCAGCCTGCCTGGCCGGCTCTAGCTGAATGTTAGCCCGCATCCAAGTGAGAGTCCCCTCCTCCACGGGAGCAGATGGCTTCGGAGAGGGTGCCCGAGGCTGGCCGTAAGGTACAGCCCTGTTGCTGTGACGGAGGAGGGGGGCAGGGGAGGGAGAAGGGGGGGCACACAGAATGGTTCTCTCACTCAGACTCAGCTGGGCTCAGTTTGCCGCACATGCCTGGCAGGCCGGCAGCCCCAGGAAAGCTGCCTTTCAGCCCCTCAAAGGAACGGCAAGATACAAACGGGGGTATATAAATGGCCTAAAGAGACCCTGCCGTTGCTGTCTGAAGAATAAGAAAAAGAAGGAAGAAAGAAGAAGAAAGAAAAAGGAAGGAAGGAGAAGGAGGAGAAGGAGAAGGAGAAGAAGAGGAGGAGGAGGAGGAGGAG
>NW_015165321.1:22684-23786 GCF_001447785.1 Gekko japonicus
AGACTGGATTCATACCCCGCCCTTCACTACCTAGAGGTGTCTCAGAGTGGCATACAAACTCCTTTCCCTTCCCCTCCCCACAAAAGGCACCCTGTGAGGTGGGTGGGCCTGAGAGAGCTCTTGACAGAAACTGCTCTTTTTTAAGGACAGCTCTTATCAAAACTATGGCTTGCCCAAGGTCATCCAGCCAGGTGCAAGTGGAGGAGTGGGGAATCAAACCCGGTTCTCCCAGATTAGAGTCCGCTCACGTAACCACGACACCAAACTGGCCTCCCCTCCCCCAGCTCTGCTTCTGTCTTCCCCTGGAAAGTGGATCATAAAAGCAGATGCATGCAAATGGCAAAGCTTTCAATCCTGATCTCTGCCGCCGCCCCCCTGTTTCCAAGCTAGGGTTGCCAGCCTCCAGGTGGGGCCTGGGGATCTCCCGCTTTTGCAACTGACCTCCAGCTGACAGAGATCAGCTCCCCTGGAGAAAACGGCTGCTTGGAAGGGTAGTTGCCGTGGCATTGGACCACGATGGGGCCCCTCCCCTCCCCAAGCCCCGCCCTCTCCTGGCTCCACCCCCAAAGCCTCCAGGTATTTTTCAACCCAGGCCTGGCAACTTCCAAGCCGCTTCTGGGAAGGGTGAGGTGGACAGAGAGGTGGGGTGTGTGTGTGCTTCGGCTCCTCCCACCAGTCCCCCTTCCCCTGCAACTCTCTGTAGCCAGTTCTTCTCTCCGTGAGAACACAAATGCAGAGTTATCCTCGCAAACACATATCTGGGACCCTGTAGTGGAGGAAATACTGGGGGGGGGGGCAAATGGTGTGTGGGGAGAGGGTCAGGCACCTCCAGAATGGTGTATTGGTTAAGAGTGGTGGACTCTAATCTGGGAGAACTGGATTTGATTCCCCACTCCTCCACATGCAGCCAGTTGGGTGGCCTTGGGCCCGTCACAGTTTTCTCAGAGCTGTTCTCTCAAGAGCAGTTCTCTCAAGAGCAGTTCTCTCAAGAGCAACTCTCTCAGAGCTCTCTCAGAAGAGAAGAGGAAGAGAAGAGATTGGATTTATACCCCACCCTTCACTACCCAAAGGGGTCCCAGAGCAGCTTACCCTCTCCTTTCCC
>NW_015165321.1:24108-24261 GCF_001447785.1 Gekko japonicus
TTCTCCAGATTAGATTCCGCCTCTCTTAACCATGACGCCACGCTGGCGCTCAAATCTCTGCTATATTAATCAGATATCCCAACAGATCCTGCTTAGGTTCTGAGATCCAACGAGTTCAGGCTAGCCTGGGCCATCCGAGTGAGGGCTGTTCTA
>NW_015165321.1:29639-33019 GCF_001447785.1 Gekko japonicus
TCTCTGGAGTCTGGAGATGAGCTGTAATTCTGGGACATCCCCAGGTCCCGCTTGGAGCCTGGCATCCCTAGTTTGGAGAAGAGAGTGTGCTCAAGCGAGGATGCAATGCCACAGAGTCCACCCTCCAAAGCATCCCTTTTCTCCAGAGGAACTGGTCTGTGGAGTCTGGAGCTGTAATTCTGGGACATCCCCAGGTCCCATCTGGAGCCCGGCATCCCTAGTTGGAAGAAGAGAGTGTGCTCAAGTGAGGATGCAATGCCACAGAGTCCACCCTTCAAAGCATCCCATTTCTCCAGGGGAACTGGTCTCTGGAGTCTGGAGATGAGCTGTAATTCTGGGACATCCCCAGGTCCCGCTTGGAGCCTGGCATCCCTAGTTTGGAGAAGAGAGTGTGCTCAAGCGAGGATGCAATGCCACAGAGTCCACCCTCCAAAGCATCCCTTTTCTCCAGAGGAACTGGTCTGTGGAGTCTGGAGCTGTAATTCTGGGACATCCCCAGGTCCCATCTGGAGCCCGGCATCCCTAGTTGGAAGAAGAGAGTGTGCTCAAGTGAGGATGCAATGCCACAGAGTCCACCCTTCAAAGCATCCCATTTCTCCAGGGGAACTGGTCTCTGGAGTCTGGAGATGAGCTGTAATTCTGGGACATCCCCAGGTCCCGCTTGGAGCCTGGCATCCCTAGTTTGGAGAAGAGAGTGTGCTCAAGCGAGGATGCAATGCCACAGAGTCCACCCTCCAAAGCATCCCTTTTCTCCAGAGGAACTGGTCTGTGGAGTCTGGAGCTGTAATTCTGGGACATCCCCAGGTCCCATCTGGAGCCCGGCATCCCTAGTTGGAAGAAGAGAGTGTGCTCAAGTGAGGATGCAATGCCACAGAGTCCACCCTTCAAAGCATCCCATTTCTCCAGGGGAACTGGTCTCTGGAGTCTGGAGATGAGCTGTAATTCTGGGACATCCCCAGGTCCCGCTTGGAGCCTGGCATCCCTTGTTGGGAGAAGAGAGTGTGCTCAGGCGAGGATGCAATGCCACAGAGTCCGCCCTCCAAAGCAGCCATTTCCTCCAGGGGACCTGATCTCTGTAGTCTGGAGACGAGTGTTAATCCCAGGGGATCCCCAGGTCCCACTTGGAGGCTGGCATCCATCGTTCAAACTGTTCTGCAGCTACCGCTGTTGCTTCCGGGGATTCCTCAGAAGCGATGTCACTACACAGGCAATGCCAGTCAGTTTTTTAAAATGTTTAATGTTTTATTCGGTTTAATTTTTGATTTGGAGAGGCAGCGGGGAGCTTAAACTCAGGGCAGCTACAACGCTGTTTTAACATCTTGACGTCATGTTGAAACGTTCCGAGGTCCACCACCTGGGGGGAGGAGAGGGGCCTAGAAATGTCTGGCATAAAACCAAATCAATAAATTGGCCCCTGTGCCATGAAAATGGCCACACAGTAAGCCTCCATTGAAGGGAAAGGAAGACGGGCAAGAACTCACCGAAGAAAGACTGTGTACTTCTCTAGCTGGTTCCAAATCAAGCCCTCCACTGCCTTGTTCTCACCAAAAGGAGGTTGCCCAGTACTGGAGAAAAGATGAAATATCTTGTCATGACCCCCTGTGGGTTGCCACCTTCGTCTGCCACCACTCTGGACTTTGGGTCTCTTGGGAAGGCCCAGAGTATTTCCCAAGCCCAACCAAAATGCCCCTTTTAAGCCGAAAAACATAGGCGTGATGACCAGGCAGTAGAACATTAAACAAATGGTTTATTAATACAGCAATGGGGCATGGAAAACAAGACAAGGTGTCTAAAGGTAAAATAAACACAATTCTAACACAGCTACCTATTTCACTTAACTGGTTACTATTCAAGGGCAAGAAATTGCAAGTAGATAAATAGGAAATGTCTTCGGAAATGTCTTCGGTAAAGTAGATAAATAGGAAATGTCTTCGGAAATGTCACGGAAATGTCTTCGGACCGCGCTGGCTCTTCGGCTTTGGAGTGGAGATGAGTACTGCAACCCTAGATTTGGATTTGACTGGCTTTCGAGCAAGGGAACCTTTACCTTTACCTTTATTCAAGGCCCACAGCCTTTTATACCAGGCGTGTGTCTGTACTCACTCTGTCGCAAGTGAGGGATCTTTCTCTCAGGCCAGACTGTCCCCTCAGTGTAACTCTGTGAGAGGAAAGAACGCAGTAGAGAAAAGAACACAGTTCCACAATTCACAAAGCTTAAGTCACAATCCCCTCATGCAATCCCTGGACACCAATTGGTTACAACCATCGCTAAGCATTGTGAGGATTGTAGGCTGTCTGCTTTCCACTCCCACACAGGTCTCCTGGGGTCTAAGCCTCTAGGCCTTGTCTCCCAGTCCTACACAGCTCATGTCATACCTTCATAAGAAGAAATCATAACCAGAATTTTAGAAACTGCAGAGATGGACACACTGACTTTATTACTGAGAGATCAACAAGAACCAAAATTCCAGAACACATGGTCAAGATTTTATACTTGGCTGGAAGAATACAGTAAATGAAGTATATAATTTTACAGTGGAGCTGGAGACATCACAGAAATTATTTACAACGATATGCATTTCTTATAGATCAATTGTGTTGACTCTATATGTAATACATAATATAAGTGGAAGTGATAAGAAGTACATAAGAGATACTATGGCCCCAGTCACAGAGGCCAGATAACGCGGGGGGGAGGCGTGGCTGTTGGCCCTGAGCAAAATAAAGCGCGGTAGCCTGATCACACGGTCCCCGGAGTCTCCATGCTTCGGCTGTTAGCTGGCAATCACACGGTGATGCTGCAGCGTGGCAAAGAAGCGGCACAGCGCAATCACACAAACGTTTCGCATTTGTGCGCATGCACAGTTCTGCGGAGCAGCACTGCTTTCGGTTTCGTGTTTCAGCGCATGCGCTTATGAAAAACATCCGGTTTGTGATGGGACGTGGATGGGCGCCGGATGCCACGGGATACTAGCGCTCCCGCGATCAGACGCCCGCCTGTGCCGCGCGTTTTCCGGATACTAGTGTGCTTTCCTTGCTACTTTTTAACTCCCCGTCTTCGGCGGGACACCAGCAGTTGGCCACGGGTGCGCTACACTTCCCAGATGTTGCGGTGTGATCACGCCCCGAAGATCCGCCCGACATTCGTGCCTTTTGCGCTGCAAATTCTCCGTGTGACCGGGGCCTATATAATTTTACGACGGAGCTGGAGACATCACAGAAATTATTTACAACGCTATGCATTTCTTATAGATCAATTGTGTTGACTCTGTATGTAATACATCATATAAGTGGATGTGATAAGAAGTACATAAAGAGATACTATGAAGATGTAATGAATCCCCCCAATTTGTATGTTTTGTGTATTTGTTTGTGGTGTT
>NW_015165321.1:33219-37013 GCF_001447785.1 Gekko japonicus
CTCTTCGGCTTGGAAACGGAGATGAGCACCGCAACCCTAGAGTCGGATTCGACTGGCTTTCGAGCAAGGGAACCTTTACCTTTTACATAACAACATGTCCAATATTATAACATTCCCTCATTTCTATTATAGCCCTTTCCCCTCCCTCCCTCCCTCCCCTTCTCCGGGCTTCCCGCAGCGATACCACCCCTACCTAGTTTCCTTTCTTGTCTAATCCTTTCTCCTAAAACAAAGCTTAATAGATAATTATTATTTTGACTACCTTTTTCATATATTCTATCTTTTAGGTAACATTTCTTTAACTACCATCGTCTTCTGTTCAACTCTTTACAACATCCTATTCTTAATAATTATTAAAGCACAATAAATTGTTCTTAACATCCCAGTATTTCTCTAGATACACTTTAAAGTCCATCCAGTCTGCAAAAAAATCTTCATCTTCCTTGTTGTTAAGTTTCCTTGTCAGTTTGTCCATTTCTGCCATAAAAAGCATTATTCTAATCCACTCCCAAACCTCAGGTACTCGGTCTTGTTTCCAGCATAGGTCATTCTTGCCGTTGTAATCAAATACCATAACAATGTTCTCTTATTTACATTCACTTCCTCCATTTTAAGACCCAAAAGAAGTATTTCTGGTTCTTTTTTAAAGTTGCATTTCAAGATTTTCTGCATTTCATGATGGACCTCCATCCAAAAATTAACTGCTTTTTCACAAGTCCGCCCCATATGGTAAAGAGAACCTTCTCTTTTTTTACATTTCCAACACTTATTTCACATATTATCATTCATATTGGCAATCTTTTTAGGCGTCATATACCATCTATTTGTTTGTGTTTTGTATGTTGGTGTGATTATAATAATAATACAAAAATTATTCCCCAAGGGGAAAAAAACCCCAAAAGGAAGCTGCCCCTTTTTGCGGAGCTGTGTGACTTCTGTACGCTGCTTTCTAACTGGTCCCTCCCCCCCATCGGCAGCATGCTTAGGACCACGTGCATTCAAGGCCCATTACCCCTACGGAAGCATTCAGCCGGTCTCCGCCAGGGAAGCTGGTGGATCCCGCAGTCCGCAAAGTGGCCACCTCTGAGGAAACAGCAGGGAAAGGCTCTCTATGTTGGCATTCATGTTCGACCAGTCAGGGCGTCGGCGTCTCTTGGCCCAGGCCGAGCTGGGGCTCAAAAACACCCCTCCTTCTCTTCCCCGCAGGGAGTCAGGGGGTGGCGTAGAGCAGTCCTAGTTTGTCTTTTCTGTTTCTTCGCCTCACCATGGTCTGTCAAGCAGAAATCGAGTCACGCTGGGGCATTTGTGTCTGCCAAAGAGGCGGTCAGGCGGGTCGGGCGGAGGGGATTTCTGGCTGGAGGTCTCTAAAGGGAAAGCAGCAGGGTATTGGGGTATCTGGTGAACTGAGGCCCCGGTCACACGGAGAATTTGCCACGCGAAAGGCACGAATGTCGGGCGGATTTTCGGGACGCGATCACACCGCAACGTCTGGCACCCGTGGCCAACCTGTGGCATCCCGCCGAAGATGCGGAGCTAAAAAGGACCAAGGAAAGTGCACCGGTATCAGGAAAACACACGGCACAGGTGGGCGTCTGATCACGGGAGCGCTAGTATTTTATTTTATTTTATGGTACTGTGTGCCCTAATTGTGTAACTGTGGTGTTGTTTTACACCTATGTCCTGTAAGCCGTCCTGAACCCGCGCGCGGGGAGGGCGGGATATAAATGCAATTAAATAAATCAAACAAACAAATAAATAAATAAATAGTATCCCATGGAATCCGGCGCACATCCACGTCCCGTCGCAAACCGGATGTTTTTCGTAAGCGCATGCGCACAAACGCGAAACCGAAAGCAGTGCTGCTCCGCGGAACTGCGCATGCGCACAAAAGTGAAACGCTTGTGTGATCGCGCTGCACCAGTTCTTTGCCACACTGCAGCATCGCCGTGTGATCGCCAGCTAACAGCCGAAGCGCAGAGACTCGGGGGACCGTGTGATCGGGCTACCGTGCTTTATTTTGCTCCGGGGCGAACAGCCACGCCCCCCCCCCCGCGTTCTCTGGCCCATGTGACCGGGACCTGAGCAGAGTTTTGCCCAGTCATAGAAGTTGTAATTCCAGGAGATCTCCAGCTCCCACCTGGAGGATGGCAACCAATGCTCCCTCTAAGCTGTGGAGTCTTGTGAGCCAACATTCTACTCTGTGAGCTCCTGGCATTAAAGTTGTGAGTGAGCGATTTGGCTGCTGCCTCCATCAGTCTACTCAGAAGCCATCCTCCCTGAGCTAAGACAAAACGAGTGAGCCGGAGGCTAAAAGCCTGTGAGCCAGCTCACACTAACTGAGCTTAGAGGGACACACTGTCACCAGCCCTACACGGGAGATCGGAACCCAGCTCTTACTGCGCCGTGTGTAATTTGGCTTTCATGAGTCGGCGCTTTGAAATCATGTTATTGCAATTAAAAATGCACTGCCTGGGCTTCCATCGGAGTTACACCGTTTTTGATCCTTTTGCCACTCTGGTAGGGTAGCCATTGTCCAGGTGAGGCCTGGAGAGAGGAGGAGGAGGAAGAAAAGTTGGATTTATACCCTACCCTTCACTTAGACTCTCAGAGTGGCTCACAATCTCCTTTCCCTAGCCATCTCCCCAACAGACACCCTGTGTGAGGTAGGTGGGGCTGAGAGAGCTCTCGCGAGAACTGCTCTTGAGAGAATGGCTCCAAGAGAACTTGTGACTGACCCAAGGTAACACCAGCAGCTGCATGCGGAGGTGTGGGGAATCCGGTTCTCCCAGATTAGAGTCCACACTCCTAACCACTACACCAACTGATCTCCAGATGGCAGAGCTCAAATCCCCTGAAGAAAATGGCTGCTTTGGAGGGTGGACTCTATGGCTTTATACCCGGAAGAGGCCCCACCCCTCCTCAAGCCCCGCCCTCTCCTGGATCCACCCCCGAAGTCTCCAGGTATTTCCCAACCCAGAGCCGGCAACCCTGTGCAGCCACGGAACCCACCCAGCCGTACCTTCCGTTTCCAGAGAGCTCCCCAGGAGTTTCAGATCCACTAAGAAGTCACGAAAGCCGGTGTTCATTCTAGCAACAGCCTAGGGTTGCCAGCCTCCAGGTGGGGCCTGGAGATCTCCCACGTTTGCAACCGGCCTCCAGCTGACGGAGATCAGCTCCCCTGGAGAAAATGGCTGCTTTGGAGGGTGGATTCGATGGCGCCGTATTCTGCTGAGGCTCCTCCCCTCCCCAAACCCTGCCCTCTCCCGGCTCCACCCCTAAAGTCTCCAGGCATTTCCCTACGCAGACTTGGCAATTCTACAACAGCCTGACAAGCCATCTGACCCAGGACCCAGAAGACGTTTTCTGGGACTCCTGAGCAGTGTTCCCTCTAAGCTGAGTAAGTGTGAGCCAGCTCACAGTTTTCTTAGCCTCCAGCTCATCCGTTTTTGTCTTAGCTCAGGAAGGGTGGCTCCGGAGCAGTATTCCCCCTAAGCTGAGTGAGTGTGAGCCAGCTCATGGTTGTTTTAGCCTCCGGCTCACCCGTTTTTGTCTTAGCTCAGGAAGGGTGGCTCCAGAGCAGTGTTCCCCCTAAGCTGAGTGAGTGTGAGCTAGCTCACAGTTTTTTTAGCCTCTGGCTCACACGTTTTTGTCTTCGCTCAGGAAGGGATGGCTCCAGACCAGTATTCCCTCTAAGCTGAGTGAGTGTGAGCTAGCTCACAGTTTTTTTAGACTCTGGCTCACACATTTCTGTTTTCGCTCAGGAAGGGTGGCTCCAGAGCAGTGTTCCCTCTAAG
>NW_015165321.1:37115-42232 GCF_001447785.1 Gekko japonicus
GGAGAGGGTGGGCCACTTTGGGAAACTCTCCCTTACCGGCGTTGCCAACTCTGGGTCTGGAAATACCCGGAGCTTTGAAGGGTGGGGTTCGGGGAGGGGAGGGACCGAGTCAGGACCACACAGGAAACTGGTTTAAATGTATTAATTTAATTTTAAAAATTATTTTCTCCAGAAACAGGTGGGATACAGACGGAAAGAAGGGGCAGGGGGAAATATAGACTCGTCGAGTCGGCCGGCGATTACGAATCGTTACATACAGCAAGTAAAATCAGTTGTGTTGCCAAATGTATTACATGTTTCAAATACAGAAGCAGACAATAAAAGACTGAGATTACAGAATCCCGGGGTAGATTCTCTCTTTAAAGGATAAACAGGAACTTTCCTAACGTTAGCGATAATCTATTCCCGATAAAAGAGATGACATCTTTAGCAGTGGAACCAACGTCGATGCTAAAATTAAATCTTTGTAAAAACCTAAATATTGTCTTAATTAGCTGTTGTAGACTTTCCGGGCTGTGCGGCCGTGGTCGTGGCATTGTAGGACCTGACGTCTCCCCCAGAGGCGGTCACGGCATCCTCAGAGGTGTCGCACAGAAAGATGGAGTGCTCTCTGTGTCAAGGTGAGAAGAAAATGGTAGGCAGGTAATTTATATCTACTCCAGAAGGTGGGGTAGGGCTGAGTCATTATCTTGTAGGAGTTCCCCAGGATGCCAAGACCATGGCCAGACAACCCAGAAAATCTGCAACACCTAACTGTCTTAACTGTTTGTCTAAATCTAAATTTTATCCTTACTAATTATTTAAATGCCAGTGGAATACAGAATAAAATATTGAAAGTAGAATCAAGATCTTCATCACCTTTAATATGATATTCGGTACCACAAAGAAAATTAAAGCCTCCTGTAAGTTCCAAAGGTATTAAGTGACGGTGACACATCTAATTTTGACGCTTGTCCCGAAGATGACTGGAACAAAACAACTCCTGTACCTTCTAGAGACTTAGAAATATTCAAAAACTTTTAAGTGGGTGGAGGACACAAAGCTTATTAGAGAAACTGGAAGGAGATCACACAGGCTGGAAACTCACCAAGAAGAACTGAAAAGATTAATGAAGAGAAGAAGAGAAGAGATTGGATTTATACCCCGCCCTTCACTACCCAAAGGTGTCTCAGAGCGGCTTACAAACTCCTTTCCCTCCCCCTCCCCACAACAGACACCCTGTGAGGTAGGTGGGGCTGAGAGAGCTCTGACAGAAACGACTCTTTTTCAAGGACAGCTCTTATCAGAACTATGGCTTGCCCAAGGTCATCCAGCAGGTGCAAGTGGAGGAGTGGGGAATCAAACCCGGTTCTCCCAGATTAGAGTCCGCGCACTTCACCACTACACCAAACTGGCTCTTTGAAACGAGTGAATGTTACTACATTACGTGCAGTCTTGAAAAATAATTTTAAGAATTGTAGGCATTGACGAATCTCATATTTAGTTGTTCAGATATGGCATTACTTGAGGGAACTAAAATGCTGAAGCATCTACCCTGAGGTAGCCTCCTTGAAAATTCATGTCATCTTGTATATTAAGGTTTATTTTTAGTTTGTTTTTTCCTGTGCCCAAATCTTTTTGCAAAGTTGACTCATAGACTAACTTTATACGTTTTACTTCAGTTGGTCATTTGAAGCACACGTTATTATCTATGTATATAAAGGAATCAGTAGGCTATAAGGCCAGGCAGTCCGTCTTCCAGTGATGCCCGTTTTACCAGGAGTAATAAATGTTTTAAACACAAAAATAATAAATCAATCAATTAAATCAAAAGCGTTTTTGGCTAAACGTAAGGCTCAAGTGGTTAAGACGCTGAACTGCAGGCTGTGGAGGGTCAGTAGTTCAGTAGTTCAGCAGTTCCAGACCCAGGTGCCGCATGATGGAGTGAGCTCCCATCTCTAGTTCCCGCTCCTGCCAACCTAGCAGTTCAAAAGCAAGAAATGGCAAGTAGATAAATAGGTACCACTTCGGTGGGAAGGGAACAGCGTTCCGTGCGCCTTGGTGTTTAGTCATGCCGGCCACATGACCACGGAAACGTCTTCGGACAGCGCTGGCTCTTCGGCTTTGAAACGGAGATGAGCACCGCAACCCTAGAGTTGGACTCGACTGGCTTTCGAGCAAGGGAAACCTTTACCTTTACCTTACCACACACTGGCAGTTGATGTGAGGTAAAATTAGCGGGACAAAAGAGATGACCCAGCAGTTCTGAGGAGAGGTCCATCCCTGGGTTGTTTGGGCAGCGCTGGCTCTTCGGCTTTGAAACGGAGATGAGCACCGCAACCCTAGAGTTGGACTCGACTGGCTTTCGAGCAAGGGAGACCTTTACCTTTACTTTTTAAGGAAGAACTTCCTGACAGTTAGGGCAGTTCCTCAGTGGAACAGGCTTCCTCGGGAGGTGGTGAGCTCTCCTTGGGAGGTTTTCAAGCATGGCCACCTGACAGCAGTGCGGATTCTGTGAACTTGGGCAGATCCTGAGAAGGGAGGGCAGGAAAGGTTGCCTCAGTGCTGAGTTCTCGTGGCCCTTTCTTACACGCCCAGGGGAATGCTGATCACCACTTTTGGGTCAGAAGCAATTTTTCTCCAGTCCAGTTTGGCTGGAGATCCTGGAGGGTTTTTTTTTTGTCATCTTCTGGACGTGGAACAAGGGTCACTGTGGGTGTGTGTGGGGGGGGAGGTATTTCTGGATTCCCTGCATTGTGCAGGGGGTTGGACTAGAGGACCCTGGAAGTCCCTTCCAACTCTATGATTCTATGATTCTAATTCAAAGTCAAAATCGAATAACTTTAATGGCATAGCAATAAGATACATAGATGTACAATAACACGGCATGGATATAGACATTATAAGCAATATGAATCAATCATTTACTCAAATAGATCTATCTTTGACTACTTTGGCAAATTTAGTTGTTCAGATATGGCATTACTTGAAGGAACTAAAATGCTGAAGCATCTGCCCTGAGGTATCCTCCTTGAAAATTCATATTGTCTTGTAAATGAAGGCTTATTTTTAGTTTGTTTTTTCCTGTGCCCAAATCTTTTTGCATAGTTGACTCATAGACTAACTTTATACGTTTTACTTTAGTTGGTCATTTGAAGCACACGTTATTATCTATGTATATAAAGGAATCAGTAGGCTATAAGGCCAGGCAGTCCGTCTTCCAGTGATGCCCGTTTTACCAGGAGTAATAAATGTTTTAAACACAAAAATAATAAATCAATCAATTAAATCAAAAGCGTTTTTGGCTAAACGTAAGGCTCAAGTGGTTAAGACGCTGAACTACAGGCTGTGGAGGGTCAGTAGTTCAGTAGTTCAGCAGTTCGAGACCCAGGTGCCGCATGATGGAGTGAGCTCCCATCTCTAGTTCCCACTCCTGCCAACCTAGCAGTTCGAAAGCAAGAAATGGCAAGTAGATAAATAGGTACCACTTCGGTGGGAAGGGAACAGCGTTCCGTGCGCCTTGGTGTTTAGTCATGCCGGCCACATGACCACGGAAACGTCTTCGGACAGCGCTGGCTCTTCGGCTTTGAAACGGAGATGAGCACCGCAACCCTAGAGTTGGACTCGACTGGCTTTCGAGCAAGGGAGACCTTTACCTTTACTTTTTAAGGAAGAACTTCCTGACAGTTAGGGCAGTTCCTCAGTGGAACAGGCTTCCTCGGGAGGTGGTGAGCTCTCCTTGGGAGGTTTTCAAGCATGGCCACCTGACAGCAGTGCGGATTCTGTGAACTCGGGCAGATCCTGAGAAGGGAGGGCAGGAAAGGTTGCCTCAGTGCTGAGTTCTCGTGGCCCTTTCTTACACGCCCAGGGGAATGCTGATCACCACTTTTGGGTCAGAAGCAATTTTTCTCCAGTCCAGTTTGGCTGGGGATCCTGGAGGGATTTTTTTTGTCATCTTCTGGACGTGGAACAAGGGTCACTGTGGGTGTGTGCGGGGGGGGGGAGGTATTTCTGGATTCCCTGCATTGTGCAGGGGGTTGGACTAGAGGACCCTGGAAGTCCCTTCCAACTCTATGATTCTATTATTCTAATTCAAAGTCAAAATCGAATAACTTTAATGGCGTAGCAATAAGATACATAGATGTACAATAACACGGCATGGATATATAAGACATTGTAAGCAATACGAATCAATCCTTTACTCGAATAGATCTATCTTTGACTACTTCGGCAAGAAACTTGGCCACTATAGCTGTAATATTAGGATTAGCATCCTTTAGTAGATTCCGAATAACCTTTTCCCTATTAGAACTATAATTAGGAGGAAATAAGGTTAAGGCCAGTCGAAAGCCAGTCGAATCCGACTCTAGGGTTGCGGTGCTCATCTCCATTTCAAAGCCGAAGAGCCAGCGCTGTCTGAAGACATTTCCGTGGTCATGTGGCCGGCATGACTAAACCCCAAGGCACACGGAACGCTGTTCCCTTCCCACCGAAGTGGTCCCTATTTATCTACTTGCAATTCTTGCTTTCGAACTGCTAGGTTGGCCGGAGCTGGAACTAGAGATGGGAGCTCACTCCATCATGCAGCACCCGGGTCTCGAACTGCTGAACTACCAACCTTCCACAGCCTGCAGTTCAGCGTCTTAACCACTTGAGCCACCGCAATAAAGATGACAGCAATTCTTTGCATAAGACTAAGTGAAATTTGACAGTCAAAAATAATATGACTTCCGGTTTTGGCGGCGCGAATGGCTGTCATACTCTCGGGACGCTCCCAGAGTCGACTCGCCCACGCGCGGCTAGGGGGGGATCCGCACAAGCGGAGACCCTAAGGATCCTTGGTGAAGTTTCTGTCAGAGGTCTCTCAGCCCCACCTACCCCACAGGGTGCCTGTTGTGGGGAGGGGAAGGGAAAGGAGATTGTAAGCCACTCCAAGACTCCTTTGGGTAGTGAAGGATGGGGTATAAATCCAGTCTGGTGTGGTGGTTTGTAGAGCCAGTTTGGTGTAGAGCTTAAGTGCACGGACTCTAATCTGGGAGGACCGGGTTTGATTCCCCACTCCTCCATTTGCACCTGCTGGATGACCTTGGGCAAGCCGTAGTTCTGTCAGAGCTGTTCTTGAAAAAAAGCAGCTTCTG
>NW_015165321.1:42458-57154 GCF_001447785.1 Gekko japonicus
AGGGGGAACTCTATGTTTTCCCCTCAAATGGCTGTGGCCCCACCCCCAGCGTGCCCAGCTTCATCACGTCACATCCGGCTGACGTGCATGCGGCATGCACGTGCTTTGCGCTCGCGCGCTTAGGACGCCGTCCAGGAGCCCCCCGCCACGAGGAGAAACGGACTTGGCAACCCTAGTATAAATCCAGTCTCTTCTCTTCTTCTTCTTCTCCTTACCCTCTGCCTATATGTATGGACTGGTAACTTCCATTTCATTGTATCTGAAGAAGTGTGCATGCACACAAAAGCTTGTGACAGAAGAAGAAGAAGAAGATGATGATAATGATGATATTGGATAAAACTTTGTTGATGAGCAAACAGGGAGTTACTTTCAAAAATAAACACCCCACCTTCTACAGATAGGCTTGCAAAGAGAGAGAGATTTTTGCAATTCTTCCTGAAATCCCCCGTGCGCGCCACCCACCCCTCTGGGTGCTCTTCCATTTCACCGTATCCTTCTTGCACTTCCAAGCTCCGGCCTGCCGACCTGTCCCCCTGTCAGAAGCTGGACGGGATGAGATCAGATACACAAACAGTAGCCGGGAAAACCTGCCAGCGGAGGCTCCGCAGGGTAAACACGGGAGCATGACTCCCCCCGCCCCCCCACAGGCACACTCTGTGCCCCCCACATGGGGACCTTTTAGCCAGAAAATGATCCTTAAGAATAAGTAAATAAACACGGAGCAGATGGTGGGGGACCGGCCGGGCGGCTATTCCCAGCTCCCAGGGGCTCCGTTACACCTCTAGCAGGCGAGGCAAATGGATTCCAGACCCCGGGGCTGTGTTAAACCTCGGCCACATGTGGCCACCAGGACACTGCTTGCCTGACCTCCCTGAACCTTATTAAAGGAACATCGTCTTTCCCGGGAGCCGTGAGTCCCCCTTTCCCCTCCCCGCCCTCCTTTACAAGCCTGGCTTTGCTCCTTGGATCTCCCTTTGATGGTCCAAGCCGGAGATTAACGCCCTGCCAGGGGCAAGACCTCTTCCGGAGGGTCTTGCAGTGTTTGGTGCCAGCACATTCTGGAGCGGGGGAGCTGCCGGGATCAACATTTCCAAACGAGGGACACTTCACTGCTTTGGGTTATGACAAGGGAGAACGTGAGAAGAGCCCTGCTGGATCAGAGCAGTGGTCCATCTAGTCCAGCATCCCGTCTCACACAGAGGCCAACCAGTTCCTCTGGAGGGCCAACAACAGGGCAGAGAGGCTGAGGCCTTCATGAGAACATCAGAAGAGCCCCGCTGGATCAGACCAGTGGTCTATCTAGTCCAGCATCCCGTCTCACACAGAGGCCAACCAGTTCCTCTGGAGGGCCAACAACAGGGCAGAGAGGCTGAGGCCTTCATGAGAACATCAGAAGAGCCCCGCTGGATCAGACCAGTGGTCTATCTAGTCCAGCATCCCGTCTCACACAGAGGCCAACCAGTTCCTCTGGAGGGCCAACAACAGGGCAGAGAGGCTGAGGCCTTCATGAGAACATCAGAAGAGCCCCGCTGGATCAGACCAGTGGTCTATCTAGTCCAGCATCCCGTCTCACACAGAGGCCAACCAGTTCCTCTGGAGGGCCAACAACAGGGCAGAGAGGCTGAGGCCTTCATGAGAACATCAGAAGAGCCCCGCTGGATCAGACCAGTGGTCTATCTAGTCCAGCATCCCGTCTCACACAGAGGCCAACCAGTTCCTCTGGAGGGCCAACAACAGGGCAGAGAGGCTGAGGCCTTCATGAGAACATCAGAAGAGCCCCGCTGGATCAGACCAGTGGTCTATCTAGTCCAGCATCCCGTCTCACACAGAGGCCAACCAGTTCCTCTGGAGGGCCAACAACAGGGCAGAGAGGCTGAGGCCTTCATGAGAACATCAGAAGAGCCCCGCTGGATCAGACCAGTGGTCTATCTAGTCCAGCATCCCGTCTCACACAGAGGCCAACCAGTTCCTCTGGAGGGCCAACAACAGGGCAGAGAGGCTGAGGCCTTCATGAGAACATCAGAAGAGCCCCGCTGGATCAGACCAGTGGTCTATCTAGTCCAGCATCCCGTCTCACACAGAGGCCAACCAGTTCCTCTGGAGGGCCAACAACAGGGCAGAGAGGCTGAGGCCTTCATGAGAACATCAGAAGAGCCCCGCTGGATCAGACCAGTGGTCTATCTAGTCCAGCATCCCGTCTCACACAGAGGCCAACCAGTTCCTCTGGAGGGCCAACAACAGGGCAGAGAGGCTGAGGCCTTCATGAGAACATCAGAAGAGCCCCGCTGGATCAGACCAGTGGTCTATCTAGTCCAGCATCCCGTCTCACACAGAGGCCAACCAGTTCCTCTGGAGGGCCAACAACAGGGCACAGAGACCGAAGCCTTCGGAAGAACATCAGAAGAGCCTTGCAGGAT
The DNA here is from genome assembly GCF_001447785.1 of Gekko japonicus. Lineage (NCBI taxonomy): Eukaryota > Metazoa > Chordata > Lepidosauria > Squamata > Gekkonidae > Gekko > Gekko japonicus. Next base: position 44,876 of record NW_015165321.1, read on the forward strand.
CAGACCAGTGGTGTAGTGGTTAAGAGAGGAATCTGGAGAAGCAGGTTTGATTCCCCACCCCTCCTTCGCCTGAAGCCTGCTGGGTGACCTTGGGTCAGAAACAGTTTTCGAAACTCTCTCAGCCCCACCTGCCTCACAAGGTGTCTGTTGTAGGGAGAGGAAGAGAAGGTGATTATAAACGACTTTGAGACTCCTTAGAGTAGAGAAAAGTGAGGTATAAAATCTTCTTCTTCTTCTTCTTCCTCATTACTTTCACCAGGGGTCATTTTGTAGAAAAAGAGGTGCAGGAGCTCATTAGCACAACTCATTAACATAACTTATTTGCATATGCCACACCCCCTGACATCACCGGAAGTGTGTCAGAAGGCAACACCAACGCTCAGGCTCCACTGGACTGTTCTGGATTGCTAGCTATTGGGGGGACGGGGACGTGCAGATCTGTCCTGGCAGAGGAGGGAGAGCTTGTACCTGAATAAAACTTGGTCTTAAAGGTGCCACTGGACTGTTTTGGATTGCTAGCTATTGGGGGGGGGGAATGTGCAGATCTGTCCTTGCAGAGGAGGGAGAGCTTGTACCTGAATAAAACCTGGTCTTAAAGGTGCCACTGGACTGTTTTGGACCGGGGGGCCGGGGGGGGGGCTCTGCAGCTTATCTGCCTGCTTCTTGCGCTGACTGAGGGCTTCTGGGAGCAGGGGGCGGGGCTTCTTGCATGTGCCCGCCCCCTGGGCTCTTTACCACCGGAGCTCCGCTCCTGTGTGCTCCTGCAGGAAATGACCCCTGGCTTTCACTCTCTCTCTCTCTCTGAAACGACAGGGTCCCTGCCAGTTTTCATCCTCCTCCCTTATGGAGCCGGGTGGGGTTGGGAGTCCTGCACTCCTGTTTTCCCCAACATTTTCTTTGAGTTCTCACATCTGTTCGTCAACTCTTTGATTTGTACGCTGATTTGCTGCTAGTCACAGGTCTTCTCTACCGAATTCTCTGACGTATGATAAGGGAAATGTGTGATGCGATGTGGGAACCTCCATGTTTGGAGCAGTCAACCTGAATCCCAGTGCCAGGGGGCAACATCGGGGGAAGATTGTGGCCTGTATGCCGTGTTGCTGGGCCTCTGGAGGACTCGTTGGCCACTGGATTAGACAGGATGGTAGAAGAAGAAGAAGAAGAAGAAAAAGAAGAAGAAGAAGAAGAAGAGGAAGAAGAAGAAGAAGAAGAAGAAGAAGAAGAATGGATTTATACTCTGCCCTTCACTACCCGAAGGAGTCTCAGAGCTGCTTACGATCTCCTTTCCCTTCCCCTCCCCACAACAGACACCCTGTGAGGTAGAAGAAGAAGAGGAGATTGGATTTATACCCCACCCTCCACTACCCAAAGGAGTCTCAGAGCGGCTTACAAACTCCTTTCCCTTCCCCCTCCCCACAACAGACACCCTGTGAGGTAAAAGAAGAAGAAGAAGAGATTGGATTTATACCCTGCCCTTCACTACCCAAAGGTGTCTCAGAGTGACTGACAAACTCCTTTCCCTTCCCCACCCCACAACAGACACCCTGTGAGGTAGGTGGGGCTGAGAGAGCTCTGAGAGAACTGCCCTTGAGAGAACAGCTCTGAGAGAGCTTGTGACTGACCCAAGGTCACCCAGCCGGCTGCATGTGGAGGAGTGGGGAATCAAACCCGGTTCTCCCAGATTAGAGTCCACGCTCCTAACCGCTACACCAGACTGGCTCAATGCGATCGACTTTGCCTTCCAAAGCAACCATTTCCTCCAGGTGAAGTGCTCTCTGTTGCCTGGGGATCAGTTGCGATCCCATGAGATCTCCAGCTACCCCCTGCAGGTTGGCAAACCTAAGAGGAGGTGGCATAGAAACAGCAAAACAAAAAAAATAGTAATGAACAAACGGGAAGCAACCGCTGGCGCTTCAGTGACACAGGTCTGTGGGTGAAGCCTTTTCCGGCACTCACAAGGCGTCTTTTGTTCTTGCTCAGAAAACAGGTGTCTGCAGATGTGAGATGCTGAAAGAGACGTCTAAAAGAAGGATCGACCGGCCGGCCAGGAAGGAGCTGCCATTCTGCGGTGTAACCCCATTTAGAAAGGAGTTCGACGCGTCTTCCAAAGTTTCCAAGCCGGGATCCGGTTTCCAGGCCGAAGCAGACGTAGGACTGGTTTGCATCTGACACGTCACTTTCTGCACAGCGAGTCCTGCCTCCGTGGTGAGCAGGGCTCCCGCCACCTCCACCCCGAGAGGGAGAAGCGAGCAGACTCCTGGCATCTGATATTTCCCGTGGAGTCAAGACGCAGCCTCATCGGCGTGGGCTAGAAATGAGACATGTTAATCACCCAGTCGGCGCACGGATGGAGAGACGCACACACAGCCCCCATCCTCTGCGGGCCCCAGATGTAAAGAATCCCACATGGTCCAGTTTCATCTTTCAGCTGCCTGTAATGGAAGGCCAGTTTCATGGAGCAGTTAGGAACGCGGAATCTAATCTGGGAGAACCGGGTTCGATTCCCCACTCCTGCAAGTGCAGCTGTTGGTGTGACCTTGGGTCAGTCACAACTTCTGTCGGAGCTGTTCTCTCAGGAGCAGTCCTCGAAAGAGCTCTCTCAGCCCCACCTGCCTTACAGGGTGTCTGTTGTGGGGAGAGGAAGGAAAAGAGATTGTAAGCCGCTCTGAGACTCCTGGGGAGCCAGCTTGGTGTAGTGGTTAAGTGTGCGGACTCTAATCTGGGAGAACCGGGTTTGATTCCCCACTCCTCCACTTGCACCTGGCTGGATGACCTCGGGTCAATCACAAGCTCTGGCACAGCTATCCTTGAAAAAGAGCAGTTTGTGTCAGAGTTCTCTCAGCCCCACCCACCTCACAGGGTGTTTGTTGTGGGGAGGGGAAGAGAAAGGAGTTTGTAAGCCGCTCTGAGACTCCAAGTGAAGGGCGGGGTATAAATCCAATCTCTTCTTCTTCTTCTCTTCTTCCTTTAGGTAGTGAAGGGTGGGGTATAAATCCAGTCTCCTGTTCTTCTTCTTCTTCTCTCCCACTGAGTGGACTCAAATCTGGAAAACAAACTGGGTTTGATTCCCCACGGCTCCACATGCAGCTGCTGGTGTTACCTTGGGTCAGTCACAAGTTATTTCAGAGCTGTTCTCTCAAGGGCAGTCCTTGAAAGAGCTCCCTCAGCCCCACCTGCCTCATAGGGTGCCTGTGGTGGGGAAGGGAACGGGGATTGTAAGCCGCTCTGAGACTCCTTCGGGTAGTGAAGGGCAGGGGATAAATCCAATCTCTTCTCCTTCTTCTAATGCACAGTTGAAATGGGCCGGCAACAAGATCGCCACTGTCGAAAGGGTGCCGTTGTTCACCACAAATTGGGCTGCTAGTGTGGCATAGGGGTTGGCGTTGTTAGACTGGGGGGATTTGGGGCCACTCAGTCTTTCTCGGCTTGACCTACCTTACAGGGTTGCTGTGTGGATAGAGTGACGGAAGAACACTGTTCAGCCCCCTGATCGTCTAGGAGGAAAGGTGCGATAACCCCATGCTCAACAAAGAGCTTCACGATTCTCTTCCAGTTGATGTTTTCAGGCATTATTGATCTCAGAGCAGGAGTCAGGCATGAGCTCCATACAGAATAAGGCCCAGTCTCCCCTACTCCATCACAGCAATGAAACTGTTCAGCACGTGAAAGGCAGCAATTCAAACACTGTCACGAAGGCAGCTCCAGAAGTGAGGAATGCTCATATGAGAGGCTCAAGTCCTGCTTGCCGGTCACAAACCGGGAGCCCATTTTCCAGCAAACAACTTGGGTGCTTGTGAGCAGCTCGGACCTGTTCCTTTTTACCTGTTTAGAAAATACACTACAGTACAGCGCAGCTGGGCGTATCTCACCTGTCCGTGGTCTCACACAGCCCAATGAGTCCTAATTTCCTCTTCCCCAACAGACCCATTGTCGGGGCTTAGCAGTCTGTCACATTAATTAAAAAGTGAACAAACCCCAGTGTGGTATAGTGATTAAGACTGTGAGACTAGTATCTGGGAGACCCGGGTTTGAATCCCCGCTTGGGCCATGGAAGCCCACTGGGTGGCCATGGGCCAGTCACAGTCTCTCAGCCTGACCTACCTCACAGGGTGGTTGCGAGGATAAAATGGAGATGAGGGGAATGATGTAAGCTGCCTTGGGTCCCATTGGGGAGAAGGGCGGGGTATAAATGAATTATAATAAAACAATTATAAACAAACACTGTGTGTGTTGAGTGTTATCTGTGGCGTTCATTTAAATGTATGTTTTCTAGGTGACTTCATGCATGCATGTTTTTACAATGCCTTATTTGAACGTGCTTGTTGGTTTCAGAGAGGCCCCGCCCCATCATTTTCTGCATCCATGCAAACGCAGCCCCAAAGAAGAAGGAAATGAAACTCCAGTCTCCACCTGGAGGGGCTGTGGCTCAGTGGAAGAGCCTCTGCCTGGCATGCAGAAGGTCCCAGGTTCAATCCCCGGCATCTCCAGTTAAAAAGGACCAGGCAGTAGGTGATGGGAAACACCTCAGCCTGAGACCCTGGAGAGCTGTAAAGAGGGGCTGTGGCTCAGTGGTGGAGCATCTGCTTGGCCTGCAGAAGTTCCCAGGTTCAATCCCCGGCATCTCCAGTTGAAAAGGACCAGGCTGTAGAATCATAGAATGTTAGAGTTGGAAGGGACCTTGCAGCTCATCTAGTCCAACCCTCTGCGCTCTGCAGGAGCACAGCCAAAAGATAGCCCTACAACATAACCGAAAGATGGTCGTCCAGCCTCCGCTTGAAGATGTCCAGTGACAGAGCATCCACTACCTCCCAAAGCAGTCTGTTCCACTGCTCAGCCACTCTGACAGCTAGGAAGTTTCTCCTGATATTTAACCGGTATCGACTCCCTTGTAATTTCCACCCATTATCTAGTCTTGCAACCCGGAGCAAGAGAGAATAGATCTGCTCCATCTTCTACGTGACAGCCCTTCAGATATTTGAAGACTGCAATCCTGTCCCCTCTAAGCCTTCTCTTTCCCAGGCTAAACACACCCAACTCTTTCAGCCTTTCCTCATAAGACTTGGATTCCAACCCTCTCACAACCCCAGTTGCCCTCTTCTGGACACGCTCAAGCTTGTCAGCATCCTTCCTAAAATGTGGTGCCCAAAACTGGACACAGTAGGTGATGTGAAAGTCCTTAGCCTGAGATCCTGGATAGCAGCTGCCAGTCTGAGTAGACAATACTGACCCTGATAGACTAAAGGTCTGGGTTAGTATAAGGCAGCTACGTGTGTCCATGTGTATCTGGAAGATGGTGACCCTAACTTTTATGTTTATTAAACCCAAAAGGATACTGCCTGGTGTATCTTTCTTACACATTGTCCATTTGCCCCGGATCTTTAGTTAATCAGCACTTTGTAGTTAAGCACAGAAGGGCTGGTGCTAGATAGACCTCACAGCACAACCCCCCCCCCCAACACACACCAAATATCCCCCCCCCACACACACACACAGCTGCCGTTCAGGGCCCATCAAAAGCCCTGGCAAACAAGCAAGTTTCCCAGTGCCTCTCTCTCGAAGAGCTCCGCCTTCCACTTGTTGTGCCCGACCCCGGGCCCCCTTTCTCTCTTCACCCCATGGAGACAACCCTTCCACTTTCCTTATTTATTTATTGTCAGATTTCTACCCCGCCCTCCCCGCAGAGCAGGCTCAGGGCGGCTTCCAATGACATAAATACATGATAAAAACATACATAATACAAATTAAAGCATAAGAGTTAAAATTAAAACCTTAGCTCAGGTTTTTGGCCACGTGGGCCTCCTTCCAGGCGTGGCAGCAGCACCTCTCCTGAGTGGAGGTGCCCATTCTCTCTGGGCCTCCGTTAGGGCCCAACTAAACAGAGCTGACCTGTGGCCACTGAGCCCATTTTAGAGAAGAACTTGACCACTTAAAAATGCAGTGAGGACCCAGTCCTCATGGCTAGTTTGGCTTTGAGGACAAGTGGTTTTAAAGTAGTTTCCAGGTTGTTGTTGTTGTCCAGTCGCACAGTCGAGTCCGACTCTTCATGACCCCATGGACCAGATCACACCAGGCCTTCCGGTCTTCCGCCGTCCTCTGAAATTTGCTCAATTTCATGTTCGTTGCATCGATGACACTGTCTTTCCCAGCATCAGGGTCTTCTTCTCCAGGGAGTGCTCCCTTCTCATTGGGTGGCCAGAGTATTGGAGCTTCAGTTTCATTATCTGGCCTTCCAGGGAACAGTCAGGGTTGATTTCTTTTAGGATTGATTTGATCTCCTTGCAGTCCAAGGGACTCTCAAGAGTCTTCTCCAGCACCATAGTTCAAAAGAATCTATTATTCGGCGCTCGGCCTTCCTTATAGTCCAACTCTCGCAGCCATACATGACTACTGGGAATACCATCGCTTTGACCATGCGGACTTTTCTTGGCAGGGTGATGTCTCTACTTTTTATCAAGCTGTCTTGGTTTGCCATCGCTTTCCTCCCAAGGAGCAGGCGTCTTTTAATTTCATGGCTGCAGTCACAGTCTGCGGTGATCTGGGATCCCAGGAACGTGAAGTCTGTCACTACTTCCACGACTTCCCCTTCTATTTGCCAAGGAGTGATGGGGCCGGATGCCATGATCTTAGTTTTTTTGATGTTGAGCTTCAAGCCCACTTTTGCGCTCTCCTCTTTTACCCTGAGCAAGAGGCTCTTGAGGTCCTCTTCACTTTCTGCCATCAGAGTGGTATCGTCTGCATATCTGAGGTTGTTGATCTTTTCCCCAGCAATCTTAATTCCCGCTTGTGATTCATCCAGGCCAGCATTTCGCATGATGTACTCTGCATATATATTAAATAAGCAAGGCGACAATATACATCCTTGTCGTACTCCTTTTCCTATGCTGAACCAATCAGTTGTTCCATATCCGGTTCTAACTGTCGCTTCTTGGCCCTTATACAGGTTTCTCAAGAGACATGTGAGGTGGTCTGGTACTCCCATCTCTTTAAGGCCCTGCCATAGTTTGTTGTGATCCACACAGTCAAAAGCTTTAGCATAGTCAATGAAGCAGAAGTAGATATTTTTCTGGTACTCTCTTGCTTTCTCCATAATCCAGCGAATGTTGGAAATTTGATCTCTAGTTCCTCTACCTCTTCGAAACCCAGCTTGTACTTCTGGTAGTTCTCTATCCACGTACTGTTGAAGCCTAGCTTGTAGGATCTTGAGCATGACCTTGCTAGCGTGTGATATGAGTGCAATTGTGCGATAGTTTGAACATTCCTTGGCATTGCCCTTCTTTGGGATTGGAATGTATACTGACCTTTTCCAATCCTGTGGCCACTGTTGCGTTTTCCAAATTTGCTGGCAAATGGAGTGCAGAACTTTAACAGCATCCTCTTCTAAGACTTTGAATAGCTCAGCTGGGATACCATCACCTCCACTAGCTTTGTTGTTAGTAATGCTTTCTAAGGCCCATTTAACTTCACATTCCAGGATGTCTGGCTCGAGGTCAGTGATTATACCGTCGTGGTTGTCAAGGACATCGAGGTCTTTCTTGTATAGTTCTTCTGTGTATTCTTGCCATCTTTTCCTAATCTCTTCTGCTTCTGTTAGGTCCCTACCGTTTTTGTCCTTTATCATGGCCAGCTTTGCATGGAACGCTCCCTTGATTTCTCCAACTTTCTTGAAGAGATCTCTAGTCCTTCCCATTCTATTGTTTTCTTCTATTACTTTGCACTGTTCATTCAGGAAGGCCTCCTTATCTCTCCTTGCTGTTCTCTGGAAATCTGCGTTCAGTTGGGTAAATCTTTCCTTTTCGCCTTTGCCTTTCGCTTTCCTTCTTTCCTCTGCTATTTGTAAAGCCTCATCAGAAAGCCACTTTGCTTTCTTACATTTCTTTTTCTTTGGGATGGTGGTGATTGCTGCCTCCTGTACGATGTCACGAACCTCTGTCCATAGTTCTTCAGGCACTCTATCTATCAAATCCAGACCCTTGAATCTATTCTTCACCTCTACTGTATATTCATCAGGGATGCGATCTAGGTCAAACCTGAATGGCCTCGTGGTTTTCCCAATTTTCTTCAGTTTAAGTCTGAATTTTGCAATGAGTAGCTCATGATCTGAACCACAGTCAGCTCCAGGTCTTGTTTTTACTGACTGGATAGAGCTTCTCCATCTTTGACTGCAAATTATATAGTCAATCTGATTTCGGTGTTGCCCATCTGGTGATGTCCATGTGTAGAGTCGCCTCTTAGGTTGTTGGAAAAGGGTGTTCGCTATGACCAGTGTGTTCTCTTGACAAAACTCTGTTAACCTTTGCCCTGCTTCATTTTGCTTTCCAAGGCCAAACTTGTCTGTTATTCCAGTTACCTTTTGACTTCCTACTTTAGCATTCCAGTCCCCTATGATGATGAGGACATCATTTTTTGGTGTTAGTTCTAGGAGGTGTTGTAGGTCTTCATAGAACCGGTCCACTTCAGCCTCTTCTGCATCAGTGGTTGGGGCATACACTTGAATTACTGTGATGTTGAATGGTTTGCCTTGGAATCGGACAGAAATCATTCTGTCATTTTTGAGATTGTATCCCAGTACTGCCTTTTGCACTCTCTTGTTGACTATAAAGGCCACACCATTTTTTCTACGAGATTCCTGGCCACAGTAGTAGATATAATGGTCTTCTGAGTTAAATTCGCCCATTCCTGTCCACTTTAGTTCACTGATTCCTAGGATATCGATGTTCAGTCTTGCCATCTCATTTTTGACCACGTCAAGCTTACCTTGATTCATAGATCTTACATTCCAGGTTCCTATGCAGTATTGTTCTTTGCAGCATCGGACTTTCCTTTCACCATCAGACACATCCACAACTGAGCGTCCTTTCGGCTTTGGCCCAGCCGCTTCACTCTTTCTGGGGTTACTTGTACTTGTCCTCTGCTCTTCCTCAGTAGCATATTGGACACCTTCCGACCTGAGGGGCTCATCTTCCGGCGTCATATCTTTTAGCCTTTTGATACTGTCCATGGGGTTTTCTTGGCAAAAATACTGGAGTGGGTTGCCATTTCCTTCTCCAGGTGGATCACGCTTGGTCTGAGTTCTCTGCTGTGGCCTGTCCGTCTTGGGTGGCCCTTCACGGCATAGCCCACAGCTTCATTGAACTGCGCAAGCCCCCTCGCCACGACAAGGCAGTGATCCATGAGGGGCCACAAGTGATGGGCCACTACATAAAAGTGCCTAACATCTGGTGACACTCTGGACAAAACTCTATGGTAGAATTAGCTTCAAACCATAGAGTTTTGCCCCCAAAACAGAGTGTAGCCCCCACGATGTCACCAATATGTGTATGTCACTTTCGGGTGATGTAGGCACGTCACTGACATCCCTGACGTGTACGTCACCTGGAGGGGGCATAGGAACGTCACGCTTCTTCCCTCCCCTCTCTTCGAGCCTCCTTGTAAGTCCACCGCCGGCTTGTGGGCCAGACTTGGCAACCCTACTTTTCTCGTAGGGCTTGGTCCCCAGGCCCCTGATCATCCTTGATCCCGGTCAAACGAGCGGGATGATCCACTGCCAAAAGGAGGCAAATTAGAGCCGGAGCAAAAAGAACCGCGGGAGTGCAATCTGACGTGCCCCCACGGCTCTATGCTCTGGCAGCTGATCAAATGTTGTGCAGCAAACCGGCAGTAGCACAGTTGTGCTCCCACTGTTGACCCCCCCCAAGCTGCCCCTGATGGCACCTGGTCTTTTGGGCCACTGTTTGACAGAGTGTTGGACTAGATGGGCCATTGGCCTGATCCAACACTGGCTTCTCTTATGTTCGTATAAGAGGGAATTAGATAAACATATGGAGCAGAGGTCCATCAGTGGCTCTTAGCCACAAGGTATAGATAGGGACTCTGGGGCAAGTGATGCTGTCTTCTTGGTGCTTGGGGGGGGGTCAACAGTGGGAGGGCTTCTAGTGTCCTGGCCCCACTGGTGGATCTCCTGATGGCACCTGGTATTTTTGGCCACTGTGTGACACAGAGTGTTGGACTGGATGGGCCTTTGGCCTGATCCAACACTGGCGTCTTTTACGTTCTTATGTTCCACCTCCTACAGCAGCCATTTTGTTCCTGCACCCACCACTCCGTTTCCGAATTCCAAAGATGCCCACAGACTCAAAAAGGCGGGGGACCCGTTGGAAAGGGGAGAAGATGTTGCATGTGAAGAGCAGAATGCAGGACAGTATTGCGGAATTCTTCTTGGACGGGGCACGGGACCTGTGCCTATCCTGTTGAACAAACATCCCTCTGGCAAACCACTGGCACTGTCTTTGCACCCATCCAGTGCCAAAGCCCTGGCCCTTCCTGAAAAAGGCACCCCCTACAACCCGGGGAACTGCTGTTTGAATCCCCAGGACTGGAAGTTATTTTCTCCTCTCCAGTTGCAGTTTTTGCCTGTTCCTGGGGGGCGTCGATTGCAAGAATTCTTACGGAGGCAGTTCCGTTTGCGGCCCCCTTCTCCTCTCCCCGTCTTTGCAAAGAGGAAACTTTTTAGCACGCCACAATTCTTTAAGCCCGATTTATAAGCCTTTGGGGAGCGGCTGTCCAGGGCCTTCCCCTCCGCAAGTCCCCGCAAGGCTTCCTCCTGGCCTGGGAGATGCTTTGATGCCGCACGGGCAGGCCGGCGGCCTCTGCCGTTCAAGGGAAGGAGCCAAGCAGTCTCTCCCCCCCCCTCCTCTTCCGCTCTGGCAGCTGCTGGAGGAAACGGCAATTCTTGCAGGCCGCAGGCCAGTCCGGGAGCAGGTCCTTGTAGGCTGTGGAAGAACACCAGGGTTCACGCACTCTCTTGCCACAGTGAGCGTTTAATATCTCATTCATATATCCATTCATTCATTGAGCTGGTTGGTCCCATTCATAATGACACAAGGACAGGTTGAGAACATGAGAAGAGCTCTGCTGGATCAGACCATCTGGGTCTGTCTCGTACAGTGGCTGACCAGTTCCTCTGGACCACCAACAACAGGGACATACAGGCCAAGGACATCAGAAGAGCCCTGCTGGATCAGACCAGTAGCCCATCTAGTCCAGCCTCCTGTCTCACACAGTTGGCCAACCAGGTCCTCTGGAGGGCCAACAACAGGGACATAGAGGCCAAGGCCTTCATAAGAACATCAGAAGAGCCCTGCTGGATCAGACCAGTGGTCCATCTAGTCCAGCCTCCTGTCTCACACAGTGGCCAACCAGGTCCTCTGGAGGGCAAACAACAGAGCAGAGAGGCCGAGGCCTTCATATGAACATCAGAAGAGCCCTGCTGGATGAGACTGGTGGTCCATTTAGTCCAGCATCCTGTCTCACACAGCGCCCAGCCAGCTCCTCTGGAGGGCCAACAACAGGCCTTAGAGCCTGAAGCCTTCATAAGAACATGAGAAAAGTCGTGCTGGATCAGGCCAGTGGTCCCTCTAGTCCAGCGTCCTGTCTCACACAGTGGCTGACAATTTCTCCTGGAGGGCCAACAACAGGCCTTAGAGCCTGAGGCCTTCATAAGAACATAAGAAAAGCCGTGCTGAATCAGGCCAGTGGTCCATCTAGTCCAGCGTCCTGTCTCACACAGCGGATGACCAGTTCCTCTGGAGGGCAAACAACAGGGAAGAGAGGACGAGGCCTTCATAACAACATCAGAAGAGCCCTGATGGATCAGACCAGTGAATGTCCATCTAGTCCAGCATCCTGTCTCGCACAGGAGCCAACCAGTTCCTCTGGAGGGCCACCAACAGGGCAGAGAGGCCGAGGCCTTCCCCTTCTGTTGCCTCCTGGCCCTGGAATTCAGAGGATTAGTGCCTCTGAATGTGGAGGTTCCCTTCAATCACCATGGCTAGTAGCCATTGATAGACTTCCCCTCCATGAATCTATCTAATCCCTTTTTAAAGCTGTTTATTCCTGTGGCCATCACTACACCCTCTGGCGGCAAATTCCACATTTGAATCACTCTCTGTGTAAAGCAGTATTTCCTTTTGTCCGTCCTGGCCCTACTGCCCATCAGCTTCATTGGATGCCCTCAAGTTCTAGTATTTTGGGAGAGGGAGAAAAAAGTTCTCTTTGTCAGCTCTGTCCACCCCGTGCAAAATTTTATAGAACTCTCTCCATGTCCCCCCTTAGTTATCACTTTTCTACGCTGAAAAGTCCCAGACTCTCTAGCTTTTCCTCATCGGGAAGGTGCCCCAACCCGTTCATCATCATCATCATCATGTAGAAGATGGAGCGGATCTATTCTCTCTCTTGCTCGGGATTGCAAGACTAGATCTAATGGGTGGGAATGACAAGGGA
>NW_015165321.1:57775-60060 GCF_001447785.1 Gekko japonicus
AGATGCAACGAACATGAAATTGAGCCAACTTCAGAGGACGGCAGAAGACAGGAAGGCCTGGCGTGATCTGGTCCATGGGGTCGCGAAGAGTCAGACTTGACCGTGCGACTGAACAACAACAAAAGATGTTAGGTTAATGAGCATAACGATACCTCCTTATGTATTTAACGCTAACTAATGTTTGTCGTTATTCCTTTTGCTCTTCTCATCATATTGTTGTTATATTCTTGTATTGTGACATGTTGAAAACCTTGAATAAACCTTTGTTGATTTAAAAAAAAAAATAGTTTCATACTCAAAGTCAGAGGCTGCTAATTTAGGCTTAACACAAACTAGCAGGTGGGGTTTTGGATGTAAAGGGTACGTCGGCAGGGGGATTACACAGAGGGACTCTGCTCCTTAATCAGTATAAACTGTCATACGTCACAGATTAGCGGCAGATGACGGATCAGTCTGTCCAGCAGCTGCCCGAAGAGAGCCAAGCGGATGAATTGTTCTCCGAAGAGGACGATCTGCAACAAGGAATTCAGCGAGCGATCGCTCCCTTTCCCGGCCTCAAAACTCTGCGGGATGAGAGCACCACCTACTGGCTACTTGTAGGAAGAGCTTTTTCAACAACCCACCCAGGAAGAGATTCAACGGCCAGCTCTGTGGTATCCTTACAGCGCCTCTGCTTTTTGCCAAATGTTCCTGGTTTTTTTTGCAAGATTAAGATTGCAGGGGAAAACATCACCAACCTCAGATATGCAGACGATACCACTCTAATGGCAGAAAGTAAAGAGGACCTCAAGAGCCTCTTGCGGAGGGGAAAAGAGGAGAGCAAAAGTGGGCTTGAAACTCAACATCAAAAAAAACTAAGAGCATGGCATCCGGCCCCACCACTCCTTGGCAAATAGAAGGGGAAGTAGTGGAGGCAGTGATAGATTTCACATTCCTGGGATCCAAGATCACTGCAGATGGGGACTGCAGCCCTGAAATTAAAAGACTCCTGCTCCTTGGGAGGAAAGCGATGGCAAACCTAGACAGCATAATAAAAAGTAGAGATATCACCCTGCCAACAAAAGTCCGTATGGTCAGAGCAATGGTATTCCCAGTAGTACTGTATGGCTGCAAAAGTTGGACCCTAAGGAAGGCCGAGCGCCAAAGAATTTCGAATTGTGGTGCTGGAGAAGACTCTTGAGAGTCCCTTGGACTGCAAGGAGATCGAATCAGTCAATCCTAAAAGAAATCATAAGAACATAAGAGGCCCATCCAGTCCAACACTCTGTCACACAGTGGCCAAAAATACCAGGTGCCATCAGGAGGTCCAGCAGTGGGGCCAGGACACTGGAAGCCCTCCCACTGTTGAACCCCCCCCCCCCAAGCACCAAGAAGACAGAGCATCACTTGCCCCAGAGTCCCTATCTATACCTTGTGGCTCATAGCCACTGATGGACCTCTGCTCCATATACTTATCGAAATCAACCCTGACTGTTCCCTGGAAGGCCAGATACTGAAGCTGAAGCTCAAAGACTTTGGCCACCAGATGAGAAGGGAGCACTCACTGGAGAAGACCCCGATGCTGGGAAAGACTGAAGGTCAAAGAAGAAGGGGACGGCAAAGGATGAGGTGGTTAGACAGTGTCATAGATGAAACGAGCATGAAATTGAGCAAACTCCAGAGGGCGGCGGAGGACAGGAGGGCTTGGCGTGAGGTGGTCCACGGGGCCCTGAAGAGTGTGAATCAACAACAAAACCAGCAGCCACATGTAATACCAAGAAGAGGTCCTCCATGGTTGGCACGGAGGTGGTCTCTAGATGCCCCTGATGTTTGCATACTTGCAGTTAAAAGAACTCAAAGAGGACAAGCAGGAACAGAAGTGGCGGACACTCTTTGCCTAAGATCCTGGAAACTTTCTGCTGATCAGGGCAGCCAGGCCTAGGCTGGAGAGACCAGCGGATGTGGCTTCCGTTCTTTTTAACCTCCTGTTGGAAAAAGGCCCCCTGACTTGGGAGGCCCGGATGACTCAGATCTCGTCAGATCTGAGCTGCTAAGCCAGATCAGCACTGCTTAGTACTTGGATGGGAGACCATCGAGATGTCCAGGGTGGCTACGCAGAGGCAGGCGATCGCAAACCCACTTCTATTTACCGGCCCTGATCGGGATGGCCCAGGCTAGCCCGATCTCCTCAGATCTCAGAAGCTTAGCGGAGTCAGCCCTGGTTAGCACTTGGATGGGAGACCACCAAGGAATTCCAGGGTTGCTACGCAGAGGCAGGCCAGGGCAAACCACCTCCGCACGGCTTT
>NW_015165321.1:60079-61106 GCF_001447785.1 Gekko japonicus
GACCACTATCAATCGGCTGCCGCTTGGTAGTATTTCCCAGCACCATCCTTGCTTGTCACTTGACCTGGAGTGGCCCAGGCTGGTCTCGATCTCATCAGATCTCGGGGTCTGCCCTGGTTAGTATTTGGATGGGAGACCACCAAGGAAGCCCAGGGCCGCTACACAGACGCAGGCAGTGGCAACCCAGCTCTGAGCGTCTCTTACTTTGAAGACCTCACCGGGTCACCACAAGCCTGCTGTGACTCGATAGCATTTCACACACATGCGCAATTGGATCGGACTGCCGAGGAAGTTGAGGGTTGCTATGCCAGAAGCAGGCAATGGTTGGTTTGTGTGCACTTTGTTTATACCCCAGGTTGGTGTAGTGGTTAGGAGCACAGACTGGGAGAACCAGGTTGGATTCCCTGCTCCTCCACAGGCAGCTGCTGGTGTGACCTTGGGTCAGTCACAAGTTCTTACAGAGCTGTTCTCTCAGGAGCAGTCCTCGAAAGGGCTCTCTCAGCTCCGCCTACCTCACAGGGTGTCTGACGTGGGGAGGGGAGGGGAGGAGAAGGAGATTGTAAACCGTTCTGAGACTCCGAATGAAGGGCGGGGTATAAATCCAATCTCCTTCTCTTTTCTCCCCAAATGGGATCCAAAGCCGCTTACAACATCCTCCCCATCCTCCACTTTATCCTCACAACAACCCCATGAGGTAAGTTAGGCTGAGAGTTTATGACTGGCCCAAGGTAGGGCCAGCCAGCTTCCATAGCAGAGTGAGGATTCAAACCTGGGTCTCCTAGATACTAGTTTGACACTTTTGGGGCCGGAGCGCGCCGGAGCACTGCTCCGGCAGCCCAGGAACTGGCACAAATGGTGGCGCGGTAAGCCACGCAGCTGGATCCCCCGGGCCCGCGGTAAGTAAGGGATCCGCAGGGGTGGTGGTGGTGGGGGTTTAATGGGTGGTGGTGGGAGAGCCTCCCTCCCTCCATCTCTTTGCCATCTTTCCCTCCTTTCCTTTCCCTCCTTTTCTTTCTCTCTTTCGCTT
>NW_015165321.1:61150-64600 GCF_001447785.1 Gekko japonicus
CTCCTTCTTTCCTTCTCTCTTTGTATCCCCTCTTTCCTTCCTTCTTTCCTTCTCTCTACTCTTTCTCTTTCCTTCCCTCTTTCATCCTTCTGTGGCCCAACTTTAAAACCCTTCTCTCTTCGCTCCCCTCCCCACAGGCCAGCTGGGGAAGGGGAGGCTTTTGAAGAAGCCTCCCCCCTTTTGCTTCCCCCTGCCTCTATACCATACTATACCATACTCTATACCCCTGCCTCTATACCATACTATACCACCAAACCATCCACTTGGTAATGACAGGATGTCTACTACACACATGCACGCACACACAGAAAGCGACAGCTGACGGACACGAAACATTATTTTAATTTATAAACGTCTTTTGCCAAGACTGTTCTCCAAAACATCTTGTAAAAACATAGAAATGCAGCAAAAATATATACAAAACTTTTTTGGGGGAGGAAGTATGTACAATTCAGATTACAGAAGCCACAACAAAGGATGAAAGATGACCCACAGCTCAGTCATGAGAGAAAATCTCAGTCTTTAGGGGTATGTGTGTGAGTGCTGGGGCCACCACTGAAGAGGTCCCGCTGATCTTGGTCGCCAATCTCGCCTTCTGCCACTTAACCAGAGCGTCATCAAGGAGCCCACAGAACTGGGGGCGTTCATGGTACTTCGGGCCCATGTGGAAGACAAACATGCCCACCTCAATCGGACCTGTGGTGTGAAGATAGACAGGGGTAATAAGAAGACACCCCCCGGCCTCTCCAAACCAAGGGGAGAAGCTAGTCGGTGGAAAATTTGGGGGACTCAGTGATATCCTCATGGAAGAGCCTCTGATAGATGGTTTATAGTCCGGGCAGGCTCAGCCCCTGCAATCGTCACCAGTCTCATAACTGTGGGGGAAACTAACACATTCGCATAAAGACCCTGTTCTACAAATACCATTTCACACCCAGAGGCTAAGAGTGATGCCCGTTTGCAAATATCAAGGCGTTTCCACACCAGTTAGCTCTTTTGTCCACTGCTGGGTGTCGAGTTGGCAGCGAATCAATAGGCCCACCTTGCCGCAGAACCGATCGATGCCCGGTTCTCCCTCTGCCCAGGACAAGTGCCCGTCACTTTCTTACACAAGGCAGGCCGGAGGTTATGAAGACGACCGCCCCCCCGGACGTACGGAAGGGAAGGACACGAATGCCTCATCACGGGAAGTAAAAGAGACCTGTCTGGAGGCCCTGGGTTCAAGGTTTCTCGCTGGCCCAAAGTTGCCATGGTGAGTAGGTGTGCGGGGGGGAGGGTGTGTGTGTCACAGTTGCCTCCACTATTTCAGATCGGGTAGGGAGGAGCCCAGATAGGTGCGCAAGTCACCGACGGTTGAGCGGATGATTTTGGCCGGGATGGTTTCCTTGTTCAGGCGCTTGTAGGCCTCGTATCGGTGGCAGCCTCCGAAGGAGTAGAAATAGTCGCCCCCCTGGCTGCCTTTGATCCAGAGGACGTCTATCGGGGGCACTCGGTCAGCTTCCTCCTGGCAGAGAGAGAAAGGGAGAAATGAACAGATAACCCACTGCAATGCTCCCTCTAAGCTGTGGAGCCTTGTGAGCAAAAATTCTACTTTTGTGAGCTACTGGCATGAAAGTTGTGAGCGAGCAATTTGGCTCCTGCATAAACTAGTTTGCTCTGGAGCCATCGTTCTCGAGCTAAGGCAAAAACATGTGAGCCGGAGATAGAGATGTGAAGGCTCGGAAAAAATCGGGGGGTGGGGGTGTTTTTTTCCGTTTTTTTTCCTTAAGCCTTTTGTTTTTTTTCTGAAAAATTGGAAAAAAATGGAAAAAGAAAAGGAAAAGAATGATTATGGGACATTTTATTTTAACATGATGAATAAAATATTTTAAGACAAGGTGTTCAAATATTTCCCAGATCATTTCTAAAAAATATGTATGGTATCAGATTGATCTAATTTCTGTGCACTGAGGACAAGCAAGTCCTACGTTACAAACTGAACTCTCCAATGCAAGAACAAGATGCATTTCTTCCTTTAGGATGTGCAATTGTCAGAGGAAAAGAAAAAAGGTTTCAGTTCTGTTTTTGCACGTGGGTGGGTATTCTGTTTGTAATAGTTGTTTGGATACACTCTAGTTTTAATATGCTAGTTCTGATAATTTCATGCCAAGTAAAAATGTCCATAGTCATATTTTATGTTCCTAAAGCAACAGAATGACTTTCAATCTGGAAAAGAAAAAAGAAGTGGTGATGTAGAATTTTCAATTTTCCCGAAAATTTCAATTTTTTCCCCCGGAAAAAAATTGGGGGGAAAATGGGTTTTTTTCCGAGCTTCAAAATTTCCAGAAATTTTACATCTCTAGCCGGAGACTGAAAAACTATGCGTTGGCTCACACTAACTCAGCTTAGAGGGAACACTGGCCCACAGGGACTTCTGGGCCTATTTCTTCCAGGACACTTGAAGCTGGACGTGAATTCTTGCACCGTTCCCCACCACCACCCATTGTATTAGCACCTTGTGGGCAATGCAGCTATTATAACAGAGTTCTCGTACTCATCATAATTTGCTTTCGATAGCCAGTAGTGGAAATGCCTTCAACTGAGAGCCCGTTTGGTGTAGTGGTTAAGTGTGCAAACTGTAATCTGGGAGAACCGGGTTTGATTCCCCACATCCTCCACTTGCACCTGGCTGGATGGCCTTGGGCAAGCCGTAGTTCTGACAAGAGCTGTCCTTGAAAAAGAACAGTTTCTGTCAAGAGCTCTCTCAGCCTCGCCTACCTCACAGGGTGTCTGTTGTGGGGAGGGGAAGGGAGAGGAGATTGTAAGCCGCTCTGAGATTCCTTTGAGTAGTGAAGGGTGGGGTATAAATCCAATCTCTTCTTCACGTCACAGCCAACTTTTACAGACCCTGTAAGGGTTTTCAAGGCAAGAGACGGACAGAGGTGGTTTGCCATGGCCTGCCTCTGTGTAGACTTACTCGGTGGCCTCCCATCCAAGTACTAACCAGGGCTAACCCTGCTTAGCTTTTCAGATCTGATGAGATCAGGATAGCCTGAGGTGAAATGAGTCTAGGCATCAACAAGAAACCACTTGGGAACCCTACATGAGTTTGGGCAAGGCAAAAATGAATACAAGAGAAGCCAGTGTTGGATCAGGCCAATGGCCCATCTAGTCCAACACGCTGTGTCACACAGTGGCCAAAAAGACCAGGTGCCATCAGGAGGTCCAGCAGTGGGGCCAGGACACCAGGAGCCCTTCCATTGTTGCCCCCCCAAGCACCAAGAATACAGAGCATCCCTTGCCCCAGACTGACAGTCCCCATCTATACCTTGTGGCTAAGAGCCACTGATGGACCTCTGCTCCATATACGAACATAAGAGACGCCAGTGTTGGATCAGGCCAATGGCCCATCGAGTCCAACACTCTGTGTCACACAGTGGCCAAAAAGACCAGGTGCCATCAGGAGGTCCA
>NW_015165321.1:64658-67140 GCF_001447785.1 Gekko japonicus
CTTGTGGCTAAGAGCCACTGATGGACCTCTTGCTCCATATGCTTATCCAATTCCCTCTTATAAGAACATAAGAGAATCCAGTGTTGAATCAGGCCAGTGGCCCATCCAGTCCAACACTCTGTGTCACACAGTGGCCAAAAAGACCAGGTGCCATCAGGAGGTCCACCAGTGGGGCCAGGACACTGTTTCCCCCCCCAAGCACCAAGAATACAGAGCATCACCTGCCCCAGACCAAGTGTTACTATCTATATCTTGTGGCTAAGAGCCACTGATGGACCTCTTGCTCCATATGCTTATCCAATTCCCTCTTATAAGAACATAAGAGAATCCAGTGTTGAATCAGGCCAGTGGCCCATCCAGTCCAACACTCTGTGTCACACAGTGGCCAAAAAGACCAGGGGCCATCAGGAGGTCCAGCAGTGGGGCCCGGACACTAGAAACCCTCCCACTGTTGCCCCCCCCCTCCAAGCACCAAGAATACAGAGCATCCCTTGCCCCCAGACCGAGAGTTCCTGTCTATACCTTGTGGCTAATAGCTACCGATGGACTTCTGCTCCATATAAGAACATAAGAGAATCCAGTGTTGGATCAGGCCAATGGCCCATCCAGTCCAACACTCTGTGTCACACAGTGGCCAAAAATACCAGGTGCCACCAGGAGGTCCAGCAGTGGGGCCAGGACACCAGAAGCCCTCCCACTGTTGCCCCCCCCCAAGCACCAAGAATACAGAGCATCCCTTGCCCCCAGACCGAGAGTTCCTATCTATACCTTGTGGCTAAGAACCACTGATGGACCTCTGCTCCACTCATTTCTCCGATCCCCTCTTGAAGCTCTCTATGCTTGTAGCCGCCACCATTTCCTGCGGCAGTGAATTCCACATGTCCATTCCTCTTTGGGCGAAGAAGTCCTTCCTTTTACCTGTTCCAAGCCTACTGCTCATTAATTTCATTGAGTGCCCACGAGTTCTCGTATCGTAAGAAAGGGAGAAAAGCACTTCTTTCTCTGCACCTTCTGTATCCCATGCATAATTTTGTAAACCTCGATCAGGTCACCCCTCTGTCGTCGTTTCTCCAAGCTAAAGAGCCCTAAGCGCTTTAACCTTTCTTCATACGTACTAAAAATACACCTCAGGTAATGTCCGCAGAACTGCCTGACCTAACAGTGCTTGTTCTTCAGGGTCTCAGGCTGAGGTTTTTCACGTCACCTTCTTCCTGGTCTTTTCACTTGGAGATGACGGAGCCAGCGTGGTCTAGTGATTAAGAGCAATGGACCCTAATCTGAAGAACCAGGTTCTATTCTGTACTCCTCCACATGACGCCAGCTGGGTGACCTTGGGTCAGTCACAACTCCTTCAGAGCTCTCAGCCCCCAAATAAGTCTAGCTCGCCACTAGAAGAGCTAGAACATAAGGCTGCCGGGCAGTCTTAGGATCTCCTAGCTGAACCACACACAATGTCTTACAATAATTATTATTTATTACTTGGACTTGCCGGGGATTGAACCTGGGACCTTTGGGATGCCAAGCAGAGGCTCTTCCACTGAGCCACAGCCCCTCCTGAGGGAATGATGGTATGACTCAATATAAGGCGGCTTCACATGTGTACAGCAATGCACATAATGGGTCCTCCGTATGCCTAGCTTTGATTTAAAATGGGGGGGGGGAATCACCTTTTGTCCCTTTTGCTAAAGAGGTGTACCTTTCCCCTTGTATCTCCATAAGGAAAGGGGCTACAGGCTTACTTTTTAAAAAGCTGGGAATTCAGTGGACCTGCATCTAGCATGTGCTCCGCTGTCTTACCAAACTCACACTGGAACAGAAAAAAAGGTGGCTCAAAACCACATTCAAAGGCCCATTTTGCATCTAACATTCGCTCCGCTGTTTTACCAAGCCCATGTTGGAACAGAAAACCCCCTCTACGTGGCATGCCACTTTCACTTTCTTTATTGTCGGAATTTTTTTGAACCCTCCACACTGCATGCCGGTTTCACTTCCTTTGATCTCTGTTTTTATGGTAACTGTCCGCATAGATTTATGGCCGTTTTATGGCCGTCCAGGGGTGACTGTGCAGTCAGTACAGCGTTGGGGGGAGGTATCTGAATGTGGTTTGGAGCTGCATCTTTTCTGTGTATTTATTATTTTCAATGGAGCTGCATCTTTCTGTGTATTTATTATTTTCCATTTATAACCTGCCTTTCCTGCGCAGCTAGGTTTGGTAAAACAACGGAGCGAATGCTAGACGCAGAAACGGCCATAAATCTACACAGGGGGCTACCATAAAACCGAGAGATAAAAGGACGTGAAAGCGGCATGCAGTGGACACTGCCATAAAATCCAACAACCAAAGTGAAAGTGACGTGCAATGCTAGGGTTGCCAAATGGTACTCACCTCTCCGGCGGGGGACGCCTGCGCGGCTCCCGAAGCGCTCACGCGCCGCATGCACACCACAGGGAAGTGACGGCATGCCGCCGGGCGCGCCGGGGG